>NC_089590.1:45797714-45987318 GCF_019320115.1 Miscanthus floridulus
AAGCATGACACAAGTTTCCCAAGATCTCAGGTGCTCTAACTCAGTCATCATTCAAGGCATAAGTCACACTTAACAATATACAAGCAAACACTATAATTGGAATCTGCCAATTTCTGGACTTGCAAACAGCAGCTACAAGATTTAGCTGGAGTTACACATCCAAATGACTTGCAAGAAGACATTTGTAAAGCTTATGAAATTATCTACATTTCATCTATAACCGTCACAGCATGATTCCCAAGTTAAGTAGGTCAAAATTATACCTTTACAGAAACTGGTTCATACAAAACAGAGAGCAACAAATCCTGTATTCTAAATTTAAACAATTGTAACTCAAACACTACTCAGCTAAATGATACCAAATTTTAATAACAGCTAGATACATAAATTATCTACAACTTTTGTATAAACAAGTTTCACAACAAAGCACCTTATCATGAAGAACTTTGCTAAGTTTCCAGATCTGTCCATAAACCACATCGGCAAGAAAATAATTACTAACTTATGTTGCAAATTCATAATTAGGAAAAACCAAATTTACCAACATTTCACACATGACTAAAGAACACCAGAAAACCTAGTGTCCATGACCAAATAAATTCTTTTAATGCATTTCTTAATTTATTTTAGATAACAAGGTGACTTAAAGAACATATACTAAAAGTATACAATAAATTCTACAAAAATTACAGTGTCTCACATATCCTCTCAATAGTCTACTGTACAAATTTCACTCCATTTGAATATGTATAGCAACCTCTATGAAAAAGACAAGTTGCTAAAGCAAGAAATCATGTGAGAGCAAGATAAACCAATAACTCACTCATACTTCATCCAATACTTATGAAATTTTTACCACACATCAACTATCACATGAGTAGCACCCCACAAAAATTTCACTTCATTTGGAGTCATAGATCTGTAGTTATGGAAAATAACAAATTCAACTAGCATTACAACCTTACTGCACAAATCTATTTTTACCGCAAAATATTTAAACTAAAACATGTCATATTATAGATCTAATGCATAGATAATTTCACAAGGATTCCAAAAAGTTTTCATTTGCTATTTTATGAATTTCCTATGAATTACTATGAATTTCCAAAGATTCAGTAAATTTACTATAAATGGGTCCTTATTGGTACTATTTATTTGAGTCACAGACTTCGCAGTTAGACCCCTCCCCTTAGTCGAATTCTAGCACGGGGTCCTTGACGCGAACTTGAACAGAGGACGTCGGGGAATCGGCCTGTGGCGGCCGGAGAAGGGCCGGTGGCGGCGGGGGAATGGTGGGGAAGCACCAGGGGTCCCACGCGCGCCCACTAGTGGTCTCGGATGGTTGGGAGGCGGCCTGAGGTGGCCCGGCCATGTGCACCGGTGGTCAGAGGCGACGGCGGTCGGCGACTGCGGTGCTCCCAGCGTGGTTTTGGACGACGAGCACGAGCACGGCGTGCAGGAGAGGGAGGCGAAGCTGATGGCGTTGCTCGTGAGGAGCGAGGGGGGCTAAGAGGGGGAAAACAGCGCGGCACCGGCGAGCTCGGAGCTCGGCCATGGCGGTCGCACACTCTAGCGCCGAACGGAGCAGGGCGAGGGAGCCGCAGAGCGAGTGAGGGAGAGAGGGCAGCACGGCATTCCTTCAGGAGGGCGTAGTGACGCGACAGGGGCAGACCACGCGGCAAGAAAGCTCGGCAATGGTGGCCACGTCCACGGACACATGGCGTCCTTTGAGGCCTTTTACCGAGCACGTGGCGGGCAACGGTATGGCCGACGTGGGGAGCCTATTTGGGCTACTTCTAGGATGAATTTAGCAATGGGCCCAAAACGAAGTTTGCTCACCTTGGTCAGCTCTACATTTCTTATTAAGGATGCCAAGTCATTTGAGCTATGGATTAGTAGGTAATTAAGCTACAAACTGCTAGTGTCAACACCTTGATAACGATCACGGAAATTCGCTTTCGGAGGTCAAAACTCAGTCAAACTTAGTGCAACTTTTTGCATGCTCTTCTCCATAATATAACCTTCAACTTTTATTTTTGGACTAACTCAAGTTGCTTAGCAAAATTTGGAGAACGCGGAATGCCAACGTCGTTGCTTAGCGAAACTGACTTAGGATAATTCTAAGTGTTGCAGACTGCAGCAGAATCAATCTTGTGACCTTTGACTATCAAGCTTAGAGATAGATTTAGACTTGGGTCCTTAAATAAAGTTTGTAGTACACAAACTATACTACAACTTTTGTTTAAGGTCAAACCTCATATCTTGAATATAAACCATTCTTTTACTTTGGTCAAAGCAGCATCTTGTTAACCCTAGAATTAGAGTTTTCGACCAATTGAGGCCTTTTCTTGACATGTGCTCAACACAAACCCATCATGACTTTTGTTGTAGAGTTCAATTAGAGTTGTTTGAGCAAGGTTGCAAGGTTTGGTTGACTTTATAGGTTTCCATCCACTTGATAAAGCAATTCATGCAAAGATATGACTTATCATTTCATGTGACTTTTTGATTCCAAACTTCATGAAACTTTTCCAGTGATCAATATAGATGGATATTGATGTGAGACACATGAAGATATTCCAATAACACCAGCCAAGCATATATCCTAAAAAGGGCCTATATGTAAAGCAAGGGTGTAATATCTGAGTTTAGGTTGGGGCTCATTTCCAAAGGTTTGACCTTGACATCTTCATCGTCACTCAATTTGTCATGTTTGAGCTCAAACCCATAGCTTAACTGGTGACAACACTAGGGGTGTTACATTTTCTGCTCTTGGTATATACTTCAGAGTGAATCCCTGGAAACTTTGCTCAAGTGCCCTTACTATGGCCTGATATTTGGCCAGCTCCGGTTCTCTCGCGACATACTCCTTTTCAACTTGTCCTGCCACAACTTGGGAGTCTGTTTTTGCTAACATAGTACTCGCACCGAGTGCCTTTGCCTTGTTGAGGCCCAATATGTTTTCTTCATATTTTGCTATGTTATTTGTTGTTTTGAATTCTAGTCTGGCTGCATACTTTGTATGAAGGCCTGATGGTGCTACCAAAATGGCGGAGGCCCTAGCTCCCAAATGCCCCCATGCTTCGTCTGTGTAGAGCATCCAGATTTGGGTTTGAGGCTGTGGGTTTTTATGTGCCGAAGGTGTCCAGTCTGCTAATGTTTGGGATTTGACCGCTATTCTTGGCACATAGCTGATTTCAAATTGGTATAATTATGTTGCCCATTTCCCTATTCTTCTAGAAGCTTCTTTGTTGTTGAACACATCTCTAAGTGGTTGTGAAGAAGACATTGTGATCTCATGTGCTTGGAAGTAGTGCTTTAATTTTCTTGATGAGATGAGTACAGCGTATGCAATTTTTTTTATTTCTGTACAGTTCAGCCTTGCACTCGATAGGGCTTCTAGGATATAGTAGACAAGCTATTGGATGACCTTCGACCCTTGTTCTTTCTCCAAAGCAAGTACTCTGCTAACTGCGTGGTCGGAGGCTACCTCATTTAATAGTAGTGGGGCCTCTTGATATGGTACTATTACCAAGAGTTTGCTGAGCATGTAATTTTTGAGTCGCTGGAAGGCCTCCAACTGCTCAGGCCCCCATTCCACCTTGTCTCCATCTCTTAGAGCTTTGAAGAATGGGAGGCTACATTCTGCTAATTTTGAAATAAATCTGTTCAATGCTGCTATTTTTCTAGTGAGTTTTTGCACTTCCTCCTTGGTTGATGGCTCCACCATTGACATTATAGCCTTCGCCTTCTCTGGGTTGGCCCAAATACCTTTGGGTCCTATGATGTACCCGAGCATCTTTCCTCAGCTGATGCCGAAAATGCACTTTTCTGGGTTTAGCTTTAGGCCTGCTTCCCTAAGGCTGGCGAAGGTTTCCTTTAGATCTGCTATATGATCTTCTTCATTCTTATTCATTACCACAATGTCATCGACATAAGCTATGATGTTTTTCTATAATTGTGGGTCAAGAATAGCTTTTGTCATTCTAGCGAAGGTCAAGCCTACATTCTTTAGTCCTTCGAACATTCTAGTGTAACAGTAAGTTTTGAAGGAGGTAATGAAACTTGTCTTTTCCTCATCTTCTTTGTTGATCCAAATTTGATGATATACTGAGAAACAATCTAGTAGGGAGATGCGCTTGCATCTTGCTACCATATCGATGGAGGTGTCTATCCTTGGTAGCAGAAATGGATCTTTCTTGCATGCCTTGTTGAGATCTATGAAGTCTATGCACATTCCCATCTTTCCATTCTTCTTTGGTACTAACACTACATTTGCCAGCCATTCTAAGCACTTGACTTCTCTAATGACATTTGCATCCAACAGCCTCTGTACTTCAACCTTCGCTGCTAAGATTCTATCCTTCGACATTTTCCTTGGCCGCTACTTCTTTGGATTCATCTTGGGGTTGATGTGAAGGGAATGTTGTATGATGTCGCTGCTGACTCCCTTCAAGTTGGAGGCTGACCAGGTGAAGACGTCTTTATTTCTGGCTAAGGTTTCTATGAGTTCTGTTTCTTCTACCTTCGATAGGTTGGCTGCGATGGTGACCTTTCTATCTGGTACTATATTTTCCAATGGGATTGACTTTGTTTCTTCTTGATCTTTGAAATCTGTTTTGCCATTCGGCATGTCCAGAGACTCTAGCTTAGTATTCTTTGCTGAATCAACAGAATTGATGTTTCGCTATGATTTGTAAATAGCTCTTTCTATGTTTCTTGCTTCTTTCTAACTGCCATGTATTGTGATAGTGCCACGCAAAGCTGGCATCTTCATGCACAAGTAACCCATATGGATGGCTGTGCTGAACTTGTTTGCAAACCCTCTACCGAAGATGGTGTTGTACGGGTAATAGTGGTCCACTACGTCGATGGTTATGTATTCTATTCTTGCATTTTCCAGATCTCCGAAGGAAACTGGCAGGGATATTTTCCCCAATGCATCAATCCTCTTTCCCTCGAAACCGTTTAGTAGTGAATCCGAAGGCTGCAATTGGGTCCTGCTTAGTTTCATCTAGTCAAAGGCATTAACAAAGATGGTATCTGTTGAGCTTCTAGAGTCTATGAGAACCTAGTTGATCTCCCAACCTGCTATGTTGGCCTTGATTACCATAGCGTCGGTATGGGGGTAACTTTTTAATTGTAGGTCTTGCTCTGGGAAGGTGATTGGTGACCTCAACCAATCTGTATAGCGCACTGGCCCTTGGACTGCTATGTTGTTGACAAGCCTGAGGTGATCCTTCTTTTGCTTCTTTGTCTAGAATTCTATTGAAGAGCCTCCGGCTATTGGTAGTATCATGCCGATGGTGGGTAGTGGTGTATGTGGGTTGAGTTGATTATTTGGGTTGGGCTCATTTTTGGGGGTGGCTAGCTATGGTGGAGGTGGCGGCGGAGGTGCTTCAAGTTGTCTATTATGGACCTAAGCTGGCTAGTTTGTCTCTATGTATGTTATGTGTGGAGGCCTTGAGTTTATGTAGGTGAGGTTGGCTTCTGCTCACTGATTACTTGCTTGTCCATGCTGCTAGGTGCTTGGTTGCCATGTAGGTAGGAAGTTGGGATAATATGCGGCTGCTAAGGTGGATGGGTGAATTTCATTATAGTTAAGACTCAGGTAGATTAGGAAATATGGCTGCTCTGAAAGCATAGCGAAGGTGTGGTTGACTTTCCTGGCGAGTTGTTGTGGCAGAGGCTGAGGGTTTTCTCTGCTTTTTATCCTCTCATGAGTTTCCTTCACATCTGGGCAATCTCTGGTGATGTTCCCTTTGTTTTCTCCATGAAAGAAACAATACTGCCTCCGTTGTCTTGGTTCTTGGTTTTGTTCCAGTTCTTCCTTCGATTGTATTTCTTGCCTTTGTACTGCTTGTGTGATGGCTTATTTTGTTTTGCCTCTGGCATTTGCTGCCACTATTGGCTACTTTCTTGCTGTTCTATGTTAAAAACTTATTGATCAAGAGTCTATTGAGGCTGCAATTGGCCTTGGCTTCTGTTGCCCTACTAAACATTCCTGCCACTTGTTTGGTACTGCTTGTTCTGGTTTTGCTCTTCCAGCCTTTTTTAGAGGTCATTGTCTGACCTATAGTACTTCTCAAACTCTATATACAGTTCTTGTATAGTGCTTAGCTTTTCCCAAGCTAGATGAGCCACAAAGGCTCCAATGCGGAGGCCCTTGATTGCGTCCTCAATTGCCACATCCTCTGGGACATTTGGTGTCTTCACTTTAAGCTACACAAACCTTTGAAAATAATCCCTTAGCGCTTCACCTTGATTCTGTCTGCATTGAAATAAATCCATTGATGTCAGAGATTCGATGGTGAACCCTTTGAAGTTAGTGATGATCTTATCTTGGAGGTCTTCCCATGAATATATTGAACTTGGCCTCAACATTGAGTACCATGCCAATGCGTCTCCTTCGGATGCAATGACAAATGACTTGGCCAAGACAGTGTCATTCCCTCATGTGGAGGCTAAGGCTACCTTGAAACTCATGATGAACTGGCGGGGGTCTGATCTTCCATTGAATTTGGGTAGGATAATGGGCTTGTAAGATGGTGGCCAAGGTGAGGTTTAGATTCCCTCGTAGAGTGGGGATCTTGAATCTATAGCTCTATGGGATGGTGGTGAGTTGAACGGTGTGCCGAAGGTTGGCTAGGCGGCCATACCCAGAAAGGGTTAGGCTAGCTTTGATCTGCTGGTCGGAGCTGGTTGGAGATGTTGGACTGGGCTAGCTTGGCTGCATGCTCTGAATCTCAGCCTACAGGACAACCAATTGTTGTCTGATCTCTGCTGCCTGCAATGATGTATGTGCTGCCCTCTGATTTGCTATGAAGGTTGCTGTTAGCCTATCTCTTTCTTGATGTGTACTCTACAGCTGGGCATGCAATATTTGGAGTACCTACTCCGGGGTGGGATCTAAGGCTTGTTGATCTTCGGCTGCTAGAGGCTGATCTTCAACCGTGGGTTCTTCCACAGCCTAGTCTTCTAGGGCACTGGCATAAGCGTTGTGGGTATTACGCCTAGGTCATCCCCTTGTTGAAGGCTCCACGAGTGTTCTGGTGGGGGCTACTCTTTTTCTCGGCATCGTGGGTTTTGCTTGGTCAACACACGGTGGGCGCCAACGTTGGAAAGTAGCGTTTTCTAGCAGGTGATGTGGAGAGAGCCTTCGCCCGATTGGATGCCCTAGGCGAAGGCAAGGAAAGTGGTAGGTGGGTCTTGGCACAATTAGGGTTCTATAAATGCATTCACCAACCTCTCAAACAAGCTTTAGCTCCCCCCTTTTAGGGCGCTATTCACTACTTTGTCCTACAACTGCTACGTACATTTCCTGAATATCCTCTTGTTAGTGCAGGTGGCCCAGGGCAAATAGGACCTTCCCTTCTTTACACTGCCTTATCTCCTTGGGCCTGAATTGTTGACCCAAGGGAAGCCCATTCCTGGCCTGAGGTCGCCTCCGCACCATGAACCCTCCTGCTATGGTGGAGCTAGCTTCCACCACCACCCATGGCACTATGGCACCCGCCTTCACCAAGCGGCCTTCGCTCATGGTACTGTGGCCTCCGCCTTTGCCAAGCGGCCTTCGCTCGTGGTAGTATGGCCTCTGCCTTCACCAGGCGACCTCCGCTCGCGATGCCACGACCTCCGCCTCACGCGGCCATCAGGGCGGAGGCCTTCTGATAACTTTCCTACACATTACACGAAAAGTCGGTTCGTTTGTTAGTCTCCATGTCTCTAGACTCTACGGCCTCCATGGCTCGTGGTCATTCCCTAATAGTACTAAACAATTTGTCTTATGCCTAATGAATAATTATGTCTTAGACAAGTACCTTCATTAATTCTAATATTAGTTGTCAAAGAATGTTATTTGCTATTTTCTTAATATTTATCTTCTCATTACTTGTTGAATTTGGATGACCCATGCAATATAGCGCTGGTTGTGAAATGATACTAGAATGGTCAGCATACAATATATTTTTTATTGTTTCTCTTGGTGACATATTTTGAGCGTCTATTAACCATCGCAAACCCAATCACCTATTGTGATATAATAAAATAGAAAATTGTCATATATACTTAAATTCCAATGATCTAGAAAAACTATCGCATATTGTTGGCGCATAAAATAGATTAAATCAATGGATATAGCCAATGGTTACAATGACTCATGTATATATATATGACTAATGGTTTATAGTTCTCCAATAATTAAGAAAAATATCATCATTAAATGCATTTATCAATAGGCAAAACAAACCATCAAAGAAAAGGTCCCCAGCGGGGGTCCTAATGGCAAAACATGCCAATTACCAAGCCCAACAATAGCTAGGAACATTGACCATCAACTTACCGATGGTCCACCATCAACAACTTACCATTGCCCTCTAATTTACTACTTGCCCATTGGCAAAACAGATAAAACCCAACCAAGAGTGGTCAATGAGAACTTGTCAACGGTGTATGCTCAACATTGTCTTTGCCGACGGTGGAAGATAACGCCCAGCTGTTTAATAATTTTTTGCCAATATTTATCGAGTTTTGGTGGTGTTTTTAGGAACAAAGAGCTTTTTGGTGAAAGGAGATGTAGTTTAATACAAGTTTCACTATAATAGGCTAATAAAGCCGAAGATACAATTTGTTTGAAACATTTTCTTCTTTTACTTGTGCTCTGTTAACCAACCAACTTTTGCTATATGATAGAGATGCCATAATAGCTACAATGAAACCGGTTAAGGTTACATCGCATTGCATCAATGAATTGTAAGGACATAGAAAAATGATTTGATAAATTAAACAATAATGTCATACTACATCCTATTTTTAATAATTTATGTTGGTTAGCTTGAACTAACTAACGTCAATTATTAGAAGTCAAGGGGAGTACAATTAACATTATGGACAGGGACAATTTATATAGTATGGGTTCCAAAACATAGACACAAAAGGATGAAGAAACATTTTGATATAAGACTTCATCAACAACATGATCCAAATGGATTACATAATTTATTCAATAACATTATGGTTGGACATGATAAAGTATGATAAGAAAAAAAGGGACTCTCTCCAAAGTAGCTATTGAGATTTTGATCTCTCGCGCAGAGTTGAACTGCAATCTTACTAACTTAGGTAAGTGTTTATCTTGGACTTCGCATCAAAAATACCACAGAGGTGATGCTCCATCTTGACCTGATGGCATAGGTGCATTACTCGGGGTGGCATGATATGTGGTCTTGGGGCCTTGCTTAGATGGTGAGATAGCATTGTAATTCATTGGTGAGGGTGTTGTAGCTGAATGCATCGATCGAGATGGTGGTGGGAATTTCCTGTGGCCACGTGGTGGTGGTGCCTTACCATGAGAAGGCGACGGTGGTGGTGGATACTTGTGTGTTGGAGGTGGTGAATTATGCGGTGGGTAGCGAGTTGGAGGTAGGGGCAGCAAGTGGTGAGACGGGGGCAGTGGAGAATAATGCCATGGTGTGGAGAATAAGGCGGTGGAGAACGATGGGTGGTGGAGAATGATGAGCGGGAGGTGAAAAATGAGGCGGTGGTGCATGGTGAGCTGGGGGTGGTGGTGAAGAATGAGTAGGGGGCAAAATGTGAGGTGGTGGTGAATGGTGAGCGGGGGGGTGGAAAATGAGGCGGCGGTGTGTAGTGAGTTTGTGGTGGTGGTGCATGTTGTGCAGGAGTAGATGGAAAATGAGGTGGTGGTGTGTAGTGAGACGGGGGCGGTGGTGCGTGGTGTGCAGGAGGAGGTGAAAAATGAGGCGATGGTGCATGATGAGCAGGGGAAGGGCTTGGCAGAGCTTCATGGTGGTGGTGGTGGTGATGGCCATGGTCATAAAGTTGGTCATAAAGAAGATGAATGCAAGAACAAGAGCAAAAATGCTAATATATCCTCAATTAAGATTAATTCTTTCTTTGTACTTTCCAAGGGTGCAAATGGTGTAAAGGCTAAGTTTATTGGTACACCATGGATGAGCTCAGAGAAGAAAGCCATTTTGGTGCCAAAGAGCTTGGTCACTAACCTTCAAGGACCCAAGCAAGTTTGGGTACCTAAAAAGAATTGATCTTCTTTTGTAGGTCAATTACAAAGCCAGAGGAAGACATTGGGTTCTTGATAGTGGGTGTACTCAACACATGACCGGTGATGCAAGAATGTTTAACTCAATCAATACCAATGGCAATGATGGTTGTGATAGTATAACATTTGGTGACAATGGCAAAGGCAAGGTCAAAGGACTTGGTAAGATTGCAATATCTAATGACATGAGCATATCCAATGTGTTGCTAGTAGAGAACTTGAACTTCAATTTGCTATCCGTGGCTCAATTGTGTGATCTTGGATTTCAATGCATATTTGGGGTAGATGATGTAGAGATCATAAGTGTAGATGGCTCTAACTTAATTTTTAAGGGCTTTAGATATGAGAATCTATACTTGGTTGATTTCAATGCTAGTGAAGCTCAACTATCTACATGTTTGTTCACTAAGCCTAGCATGGGTTGGTTATGGCATAGAAGGCTTGGTCATATTGGAATGAAACAATTAAATAGATTAGTTAAGCATGACTTGGTTAAAGGCTTGAAAGATGTTGTGTTTGAGAAGGATAAGCTTTGTAGCTCTTGTCAAGCCGGCAAACAAGTTGGAAACACCCATCCTAAGAAAAGCATGATGAGCACTAGTAAAGCATTTGAGTTATTGCACATAGATTTGTTTGGGCCAACACAATACACTAGCATTGGTGGAAACAAATATGGCTTTATGATAGTGGATGATTATACTAGATACACTTGGATATTCTTTCTAGTGGACAAAAGTAATGTGTTTCCAACTTTCAAATCATTTGTCAAGGGCATTCACAATGAGTTTGAAACAATCATCAAGAGAGTTAGAAGTGACAATGGTAGTGAGTTCAAGAACACTAAAATTGATGAGTTGTGTGATGAATTTGGAATTAGACATCAATTCTCAGCCAAGTACACTCCATAATCTAATGGCCTTATTGAGAGGAAGAATAGAACACTCATTGATATGGCAAGGTCTATGCTTAGTGAGTACAATGTGAGTCAATCTTTTTGGACCAAAGCTATCAACATGGCTTGCTATTGTAGCAACCGCCTCTATTGTCACCCATTGAAAGAGAAGACACCATATGAGCTCTTGAATGGTAGAAAGCCCAACATTGCATATTTTTGGGTCTTTGGTTGCAAATACTATATCTTAAAGAAAGGCACTAGATTGGGGAAATTTAACAAGAAATGTGATGAAGGATTCCTACTTGGATACTCAACTACTAGCAAAGCATATAGAGTTTGTAATTTGGTTAGTGGTACTCTTGAGAAAGTTCATGATGTTGAATTTAATGAAACCAAGGGTTCCCAAGATAAGAGTGAGAACTTAAAAGATATTAGAGGCATTAAACTTACAAATGCCATGAAAACATGGATGTTGGTGAATTGAGGCCTAGGCAAGTGAATGATGATGAATATGATCAAGTGCAAATGCTCTCTAACTCAAATGTGCAAGATAATACAAATCAAGCTAGTACAAATGGCTCTCATGACAATGATCAAAATCAAGTGGCTAGTACATCATCTCAACCAAATGATCAAGCAAGTGCAAGCAATCAAGTTCCAATCCTTCAACCAACCAATGTTGCAAAGGATCATCCATTGGATACTATCATTGGTGATATTTCAAGAGGTGTGCAAACTAGATCAAGATTAGCTTCATTTTGTGAGCATTTCTCATTTGTGTCATCCATTGAACCAAAGAATATAGATGAAGCATTGAAGGATGTTGATTGGGTTAATGCTATGCATGAAGAATTGAATAACTTCACAAGAAATCAAGTATGGGAATTGGTGGAGGGACCAAAGGGACACAATGTGATCGGAACAAAATGGGTCTTTAGAAACAAGCAAGATCAAGATGGGATAGTAATAAGGAATAAAGCAAGATTGGTAGCACAAGGATATACACAAGTTGAAGGTCTTGACTTTATAAAAACATATGCCCCGGTTGCTAGATTAGAATCAATTAGAATCTTATTAGCCTATGCTTGTGCCCGCAACATTAAGCTCTATTAAATGGATGTTAAGAGTGCATTTCTCAATGGTTACATCCATGAAGAAGTATATATTGAGCAACCTCCTGGTTTTGAAGATGACAAGAAGCCCGACCATGTGTACAAATTGAAGAAGGCATTGTATGGCTTGAAGCAAGCACCTAAAGCATTGTATGAGAGATTGAGGGACTTCCTACTCTCTAAAGGGTTCATGATGGGAAAGGTTGACTCCACTCTTTTCACCAAGAAGATTGGCAAAGACCTATTTGTGTTGCAAATCTATGTTGATGACATCATATTTAGATCAACCAATCAAGACTTTATGAAGAGTTTGGAAAAATGATGGCTAATGAATTTGAAATGTCTATGATTGGAGAATTAAGTTACTTCATTGGTCTTCAAATCAAGCAATTGAAGAATGGTACATTTGTGAGTCAAGGCAAGTATATCAAAGACATGCTCAAGAAGTTTGGCATGAGTGATAGCAAAGCCATTAGTACACCAATGGGAACAAATGGCAACTTGGATAGTGATGCAAGTGGCAATATGGTGGATCAAAAATTGTATCGGTCTATGATTGAAAGCCTATTCTATGTGACCGCATCAAGGCCGGATGTCATGTTTAGTGTATGCATGTGTACAAGATTTCAAGCCTCACCAAGAGAAATTCATTTGAAGGCTACAAAGATAATATTAAGGTACTTGAAGCATACACAAAATGTTAGTTTGTGGTATCCCAAAGGAGCAAAGTTTGAGCTAGTTGGTTACTCTGACTCGAATTATGCGGGATGCAAGGTTGAAAGGAAGAGCACCTCAGGCACATGTCAATTGTTGGGAAGATCGCTTGTTTCATAGTCATCAAAGAAGCAAAATAGTGTTGCATTATCAACTATCGAAGCCGAATACATATTCGCTGGTAGTTGTTGTGCACAAATACTATGGATGAAGGCCACCTTGAGTGACTTTGGAATCAAGTTCAAGAGAGTGCCATTGCTATGTGATAATGAGAGTGCAATCATGTTAACCAACAATCCGGTTCAACATGCAAAAACAAAGCACATTAATGTCTGTCATCATTTCATAAGAGATCACCAACAAAAAGGGGACATTTGCATTGAGAGTGTAAGCACCGAAGATCAACTTACCGATATATTCACCAAGCCATTGGATGAGAAAGGTTTTGTAAGCTAAGAAATGAGTTAAACATATTGGATTTCTCAAATATGTGTTGATGCACCCTCCACTTATATGACATGCCTCTCCTTCGAGCAATCCAAGGTAAAAATTGATTGGCATGGCATTCATCCTTACTAAGAACATGATTAGTGCATCTAGTCATCTTTCACATTTAATAGGCTCATTCATGAAAATCAAGTGAATTTAATGATTGTATGGTACCACTATTGCTTCTATGCTTAATTTGGTCTAGTGGTAGCATATGGCATGTTTGTGGGCTTGTAAACCTAGTGTTTGATCTAGACAATGAGCTCTAAGTGTTTATCTCAACATGGTACAAGATAACCCTTATTTGGAGGTGTGAAGAAGCTTGTCCTTGGATCAAACCGAGTTAAATCTCTTTGGCAAGTATTCTAGATTGAACCATATTTGGGGAAATGGTCCTCACCCCATTGATTGACATAGATAATCTCAACCTATCTACATTTTGAACCTTTGTGGTCATTGATGATAAAGGGGGAGAAATAGTGTACAAAGATAGTGAAAAGACAACAAGAGGGAGAGAAACAAAGATGTAGGGGGAGAATTTAATATAGGAAGAGAGATATGGGATCAATTAAACTTTTAAACACACAAGTAGGGGGAGCAAGCTCATGAACTTGTATGGTGCATTTGAATGTGCATTTCATATGTTTGTTTGCATGGTACAAGTTTTAAATTTCAATATTCATACTTGTGTGGTGTATGCTCGTTGTAGGATTAATTGATGATATGAAAAACTAGCATGCATAGGTTAAGTAACTAGACTCATGCTCATTTTATGAAAACTAGACCCTTGCTTCTAATGTTGATCTCATGGGTATTTTAGTTTTCGTGTATGTCTAGTTACTCATGGTGCTAAGGATGGTATATTGGTGCACTCCAATTGGTATCACGCTTCAAAGGTCCATCTCTTATACCTTAGCATCATTTGGTAGACATTGTCTCATATATTTTCTATCTAAGCATATGTGCAAGCTACAATCCAAACTCTTAGCACATATGTAGGGGGAGCAATTGCTACCATTTGGGGGTTCATGAAACTTGCCCATATCCTTTTACACACGGTAAATATGCTTTGGCAAGCAACATGGATTCAATTTAATTTCAATTCATATCTTTGTGAAAGGGTTATCATCAATTACCAAAAGGGGGGAGATTGAAAGCTCTAGTTTGGTTTTGGTAAATCGATGAAACCCTAAGTGCTAACCTAGTTTATCAAAGTGATTATGAGATAGGTAGCACTACTCCAAGTGATGAAGCAATGGTGAAAATCATTATGATGGTGATGGCATGGTGATGATCAAATGCTTGGACTTGGAAAAGAAGAAAGCGAAAAACAAAAAACTCAAGGCAAAGGTGAAACTTGATAGGAGCTTTTTCGTTTTGGTGGTCGAGATACTTAGTGAGTGTGATCACATTTAGGATCGATAGCCGTACTATTAATAGGGGTGAAACTCATATCAAAATGCGGTTATCAAAGTGCCACTAGATGTACTAACTCATTGCATATGCATTTAGGATCTAGTGGAGTGCTAACACCCTTGAAAACATTTGTGAAAATATGCTAACACATGTGCACAAGGTGATACACTTGGTGGTTGGCACATTTGAGCAAGGGTAAAGCAGATAGAGTTGAAAAGGAGTTGATTGCGCTAGTCATAGGGTAACCGGACGCATCTGACTTGTGTACCGGACGCATCCAGTACTGTCTTAGCGATAGTGTTCCTGACATGACCGGACGCGTCTGATATATATACCGAACGTGTCTGGTATTCTGGCTAGGTGTGGGCAGAGTTGCCGAGGTGACCGGACTCTGGCTCAGTGGAGTGACCGGACACAGATGAGTTACTATTTAGCATCTGGTCAAAGTGATTTAGACCGAAGCTGGATTGCAGAGAGCGACCGGATGTGTCCGGTGTGAACCAGCAAGTCTCGGGTTTTCAGCACAAAATTGATCGTATGCTGGGAGCGTCCGGTCCGGTGTGACCAGACGCGTCCGGTCGGCCAAGAGCGGCTCTGGGACCTCTCTGGACTCGACCGGACACTGCGTCTCCCGCGTCCGGTCGGCCCAGAGCGGCTCTAGGAGCTCTCTAGACTCGAACGGACGTTGCGTCTCCTATGTCCGGTCGTTTTCTAACAGCGCGTCCGATCATGTAGTATTAGCCATTGGGCGTGAATGGCTAAACAATTTGAGAGGGACACATAGCGGTCAGGCTACGATCGGACACGTCCGGTCATTCCGCAGTAAGCCCAATAATTGAGCCAACGGATCTATTGTTTGGCTGTGTCTATAAATATCGTTTGGCTGGCTCTAGCTCACATACTTGGCCATTTGCATTGACATAGCAACCTTGGGAGCTTAGCCAAAGCCCTTCCACTCATCTCCATCATTGATTCATCATCTTTGTGAGATTGAGAGTGAATCCAAGTGCATTGCTTGAGTGTTTGCATCTAGATGCACTTGGTGTTCGTGTTTCGCTATGGGATTTGCTTATTACTCTTGGTGGTTGTCGTCACCAAATGGCTTGGAGCAGCGAGGATCGTCGAGCGGAGGTTGGTGATTGTCTCCGGCTCCGATCGCGGTGATTGTGAGGGGTTCTTGACCTTTTTCCGGTGGAGAGCCAAAAGGTACTCTAGTAAATTGCTCATGGCTTGTGTGATCCTCATCTTGTGTTGGTTGTGCAGCACCCTATTGAGGATTTGGTGTGTGATGCCAATTAGCGCGTGAACCTCCAAGTGAGTGAATCACCACAACGAGGACTAGCTTGCCGGCAGGCAAGTGAACCTCGGTAAAAAAATCATTGTGTCATCATTTGATTCCGATTGGTCTTCATTGGTATTCATTCTTGTGATTGATTGGTTCATTCCTCGACTCGGCGGTAAAACCATCTTGCTCTCTCTCTTTATATTACCGCAAACTAGTTGTCAAGCTCTTTAGTGTAGCTAGTCGTGAGAGCTTATTAGTTTTGTTAGTGTGGCTCTTAGTTAGCCTTTGAGAGCACACTAACTTAGTGTAATGGCATAGCCATTGTGTGGATAGAGACTATAGAAACTAGAATTGTGGTAAGCGGCTTGCATTTTTAGTAGGCTAGTACAACACTCGCTTCGCCTCATATTTATCTAACCGGTTTGCTAAGTGTTGTTGTAGAAATTTTTAATAGGCTATTCACCCCCCCCCCTCTCTAGCCATTAGGACCTTTCACCATTGCCCTCTAATTTACTACTTGCCCATTGCCAAAAGGGATAGAACCCAACCAAGATTGGTCGACGAGAACTTGTCAACAGTGTATGCTCAACATTGTCTTTGCCGATGGTGGAAGATAACGCCCAGCTGTTTAATAATTTTTTGCCAATATTTATCGAGTTGTAGTGGTGTTTTTAGGAACAAAGAGCTTTTTGGTGAAAGGAGATGTAGTTTAATACAAGTTTCACTGTAATAGGCTAATAAAGCCGAAGATACAATTTGTTTGAAACATTTTCTTCTTTTACTTGTGCTCTGTAAACCAACCAACTTTTGCTATATGATACGAGATGCCATAATAGCTACAATGAAACCGGTTAAGGTTACATCTCATTGCATCAATGAATTCTAAGGACATAGAAAAATGATTTGATAAATTAAACAATAATGTCATACTACCTCCTATTTTTAATAATTTATGTTGGTTAGCTTGAACTAACTAACGTCAATTATTAGAAGTCGAGGGGAGTACAATTAACATTATGGACAGGAACAAATTATATAGTATGGGTTCCATAACATAGACACAAAAGGATGAAGAAACATTTTGATATAAGACTTCATCAACAACATAATCCAAATGGATTACATAATTTATTCAATAACATTTTGGTTGGACATGATAAAGTATGATAAGAAAAAAGGGACTCTCTCCGAAGTAGCTATTGAGATTTTGATCTCTTGCGTAGAGTTGAACTGCAATCTTACTAACTTAGGTAAGTGTTTATCTTGGTCTTCGCATCAAAAATACCACGGAGGCGATGCTCCATCTTGACCTGATGGCATAGGTGCATTACTTGGGGTGGCATGATATGTGGTTTTGGGACCTTGCTCAGATGGTGAGAGAGCATTGTAATTCGCCGGTGAGGGTGCTGTAGCTGAATGCACCGATCGAGATGGTGGCAGGAATTTCCTGTGGCCACGTGGTGGTGGTGCCTTACCATGAGAAGGCGACGGTGGTGGTGGATACTTGTGTGTTGGAGGTGGCGAATTATGCGGTGGGTAGTGAGTTGGAGGCGGGGGCAGGAAGTGGTGAGATGGGGGCGGTGGAGAATAACGACCATGGTGTGGAGAATAAGGCGGTGGAGAATGATGAGCGGGAGGTGAAAAATGAGGCAGTGGTGCATGGTGAGCTGGGGGTGGTGGTGAAGAATGAGTAGGGGGCAAAATATGAGGTGGTGGTGAATGGTGAGCGGGGGGTGGAAAATGAGACGGCGGTGTGTAGTGAGTTGGTGGTGGTGGTGCATGGTGTGCAGGAGGAGATGGAAAATGAGGTGGTGGTGTGTAGTGAGCCGGGGGTGGTGGTGCGCGGTGTGCAGGAGGAGGTGAAAAATAAGGCGGTGGTGCATGATGAGCAGGGGGTGGTGGAGGGTGGTGAGCTGGGGAAGGGCTTGGCGGAGCTTCATGGTGGTGGTGGTGGTGGTGGTGATGGCCATGGTGGCCATGATGTTTGTGGTTAGGCAAGCCGTGGTAGGACGGTGGCTCGACCGGCGCCAACGACTCGTGGTGGTGGTGCTTCCCATGCTCAGATCCAGGGTGTGCAGCCAGTGGCGCCTCGGCATAGGGCTCATGAGCTGGTGCTTCTACCAGTGGGAAGGCATAGGGAGACGACGCAGCGCTGCTGCACGAGGAGAACGCAGTGGCAAGAGCAACAAGGAGGGCGATGCCCTTCATGTTCGTGGTGGTGCCCATGCTGTGGTTTTTGGCTTGCCTCCGATGCTCGTCCATTTCGCGCCTTATATAGTGGCAGTGGCCGTTTGAATCTTGAGTTTGATGTTACCAAACCCATTATCTTGGGTTGGGTGCTGCTGGTGGACAAACTGCAGAGGGCTATCCCAAGAATGTGCGACCGCTTGACTGGGCCGTGCTTCACGGGGACGGGGCCGCGCAACTTCCGTGTTGTTGGACTTCGAAGCAGCTACTTTATTAGCAAAATCCACGGCTGTCTTGTCTCTTGAAAGTGATGATGAAATGAACGTTAAACCTGGCCTCGATACTCTCTGTGTTGCTAGTAGTAATACGTACAGATTTTGAGATATAGGATTTGGATTTCTTTCTGTGGTAAGCTGGTAAAAAAATGCTTGCAACTTGCTTGCGCAGTGGTTTTGAAGTCTAGGCATGGTTAATATGGAACGACTTCAACGTAACCTTAGCACAACAACTGCACCCATATTCAGATAAGACCAGTGATTATCTATCTGGCTTGGATTCGCCGGGGAGTATCTTGAGCGATCGTTTAGATTTGACAGGTGGGTAGCACTGAGAGTTTAATGGGCTTTGGACCTCAAGAGACCTATCGTACGTACCGATCGGTCTTGTCTTGGTTGTGCTGCTGCAGGTGTGTTTGGACCAAACTTCACCGAGTGGGCTTGGAGACCTTGCGATATCTGGACCCAAGAATTTTGTGCACGGGAGGCTGACTGGTCTATAGTTCCATCGTCGGCAGTCCGGCAGGAATCGACCTTTTTGGGTCCGTCGACTGACAAATTGCCCTTGCCGTTCCACATCCGTACTGTACATTTGACTTTGTGCTGTTGTGCAATCGTGCCATTTTATGGTTCACGTTTAGTTTAGTTTCATTACTGGGTTCTGGATTCACTACAAGTCCTAACTCCTAAGCATTGCAAATCCGTCGTATATTGGATACACTGAACAAAACGCAGTGGGCGATGGGCGCACAGTCCCGTTCGTGCGCTCCGTTGGGGATGTTGACACGTGGCTGGTTAATTAAATCTCAGGTCCACCAACTTGTTCCAGCACCGCAGGCTCTGTTCGTTTCGCTGAAAAAAAATAAGCCGAATAATTGTTCCAGCTGATTTGTTGAGAGAGAAAAATACGGTTTCGACTGAAAAAATAAGTTGAAAAGTACGGATTATAAAACAAACAGGTCCGCATGCTTCCGTGATTTAAGGCAGCACCTGTTCACATTCAACGGAGGAGCCTCCTCTCCCAGCCGTTTGATTTTCTCAAGGCACCACATGGCAGCCATCCAAGCTAGGGGCGTACGGACGGGGTTGTGCGCCCATCGCCCACAAAATTTTCTTCTGAACAAAACTTTCGACCTAAAAAAATTGGCTTGCTATCTATCTTTTGCTCTTTGAGCTTCTGACATTCCTATTCCTATGCTACTAGAAAATTGATTTCATAAGACAAACCTTTTTATTTACAATGCGGTTATAAAAAAAAGTCTCTCAAGTTTGTTGGAGTGCCTCCTGTTCGGTTGGCTGGTTCGTATCGTTGCTGGTTCGTGAAGAAGTACTGCTGGCTGGTTTGTGTGAGAGAAAAATACTGTTCCGGCTGGAAATTTACGATCGTTTACGACAAGCCACAGCCAAACGAACACGCTAACACCCGCTTTTATAATTTATTTTTCAGAGATGGACAGCTAAAGAGGCTTATTTCTGAAAATCGTCCATTTCTAATACCCGCCTGCAGTTCCGTTTTCATGTACGTATATCATCTCGCCTCAGAAAATATCGTTCACCTATGAAAATCTAAAGAGATGTCCTCGTAGAGGTATGCCGCCTTTGCTAATAGTTTAATACGAAGGACATGTTTGTTTGAGCTGCATCTTTCTGGCTTTAGGCTAGAAAACTAGCTTCCTAATCGTTAACTTTTTTGCTTTTTTACTTCGGTAAAGCTCCTCATAAGGTATTTTTTAGCTTTTAGTTTATTTTCTCATTAACTAGTTTTTAGCTTTTTAAAAATCACCTCAACAGCTAGAAGGTAGCAAAAAAAACTAGTGTAAATGTAGTTTGTAGTAGTACTATTGTGGCAAGTGCCGTCTTGAATTCTAGCTTTTTAAAGTTTCTTAGTGATGGATCTCTAGAGATGTCATGGGGCCTCTTTGGAAGAACTCTTCTATAGATTTTCTAGCCAAACACGTTTAGATCCATACTGATCCACAATAGGGCAGCTTCACAAAATCTAATGGATCTGCCCCACATCTAGTGGCGGATCTAGGATTTTAGTACAGGGTATGCCGCACCAAAAAAAAATTATACAATTCGGTAAAACCATTTTCAAATAGGTAAGCTATATTCCAGTTCGGTAAAACGACATGCATTAATAACATGATAAGCCTTAAATTCAGCAATTAAGCTAGAACACTAGTACAGATTTCGAAATCACCGTCGGTTCAAAAAGGCCATCAGTGTCAGTTTTTAAACCGGCACAACTTTCCAGAAAACCTAAAAAAATGGGCTGAAAATAGGGAATTATTTTTAAAAAAAATACCAAGAGAGACCCCTCCTGGCAGCCACACAGTCATGCAATTTTTTGCACAAAAAACGCACGCTTCGCGGCCACCAGCGCTAACCTCCTGCTTCGCATGCTCATCACCTAACCACTCCACCTATAAGACGCTTGTGTACATTTGGGATATTCGTCCTCCCCATTTTATGTCACTTTGGTTCGAAATGAATATTTAGGCTCCTAAACAAATTCAAATGAAAACGTTGTCAACTAAATAACACGATAAATCTTAAATTTGAAGAGTAAATTGAAAACATTTACAAATTATAATATAAATAGTTCAAATGCCAAACTAATAATTCAAAATGTAAAATAGGCATAAAAAGAGAGTAAGATAGGCTTACAATACTATTTATCTTACAATAAATGTCTTGATTATATCATTTTTATCCACTACAAAGAAAATGTGTCGTTTATTGACTAGACAATCATTTTAAAGATTATCCATCTTATTTTTTAAATTTATTTTTACTAAACGGAAAGCATTGTAGAAAATACCCTTTAATCATTGTAATCTACAGGCAGTTAGGTTTTGCGTGCACATAGAGCCAGCAGGTAGCAAAGAGCATCCCCTCAAAAAAAAAGTAGAAAAGAATAGTTTGGGTGGATCAATGAATGATGGCCGGAGCCTGGAGCGGTGGAGCCTAGAATCAAAGACGTACGTATCAGGATCCTCGAAGGCGTGACTGCGTGGACGACCTCCTGTCTTGTGGCTGCGCGGGCCTAAAAAAGGCCGTCTCGGCAAGGCCGTAGCAGCGGCCACTGTGTTATCATCTTCTTCGGTATGTTTTTTTTTTTACTTTCTTTTTTACAAAAATACATGTATACGTCATCTAGTGTCTAGAACTGCAGGGTATGCCGGTGCATATCTGGCATACCCTGTAGATCCGCCCCTGCCCACATCCATGGGTTTCATGGAGCACCCTAAGGTCATGTTCGGCTTACCCCCATATTCGGCTTGTTCGGCTTGTTTTTTCAGTCGAAACAGTGTTTTTCTCTCACAACAATTCAGCCAGAACAGTGTTTTCAACCAATTTCAGCCAAGTTTCAGACCAGCGAACGGGGCCTAAAAGGTGCTATGAAAACTCAAGTTTGATGGAGTTGAAAAAAATTACTCACGTGATACCGATTCGTTTTGTTCCGTTCTATTTCTTCCTCGCTCGCTCCTCAGTCCACGCATCGCGTCGTATAGCTCCCAGGATCGACCCCACCGCAGTCAACGTGCCTCACCGTATCGTGGTCCTTGCTATTATCGCTGACGGAAGCAGTAGGAAGATGTACTTTTCTTTATTTTGACGCTTGGATATTCTTTTAAGATTACAATATAAGTTCATGGCAAAGCTGAAGTTCTCCCAAACAGACGTGTGTGAGACCAGCTCTATATATAGCTGGTGCTTTAGATTTTTCTCAAGCTGAAGCCCTTCAATTCCCAACAGGCCCATATATAGTTTGGATTTTGGATTTTGGAAATCTGCCCAGCACCACTACCGCGCGCGGTGACTTTCTTCTGATTGTTCCATGCATGCATTCTTGTTCATGCCTAAAGGGCAGCTGTAGTATAAAACACATCGCTAGTACGTATGCTTTGGGGCCATGTGCGAAGCATGAGATGGCTAGTTTGAATGTTAGGCGAAGCTAGACACACGAGTCAGGTTCCGGCATGGACGGCCACTGTCACTGTCTGCCGGAAAGGCAATGCGTGTACGGGGTACGTAGTGCTTTAGGTGGATCCGATCACGGTACGACTCACTGCGTAGTTGCATAGATCTGGAACGACGTCTGTGTTTTCCCGTAACGCTTTTGCATGTGGAGGTGTCCGGCCACGTCCTACTAGTAGATGCTAGGATATCGACGATTCCGAAACTTGGCGTACGTGTTAGTGCACGAGGCATGGTACTGTTCCGTCGTCGTAGCTACAGAAAGAGGAACGCTGGCCGGGCAGTTACTGGACCATGCATGCGTGTGTGCAGAAATAATAAACCAGCTAGCAAGTATTGTGAATCGTGTCATGCATTCGGTTGCTACCACGGAGTACGGGGTAGTACTATGATTTTTCGTCACGAAATCTGGGCAATTTTATGGACCCGAAACCGCGGCGCGCTCGGCATGTGTCCCGTGCCTCAGGATTCCGCATCTCGGCACGCCGCGATGGCACGCGGCGCCGGGCACCCGGGACTGCTGCGGTGTCGCCCGTCCATTGCACATCGACGGTATCCAATGATTGCATGTTGGCACTGGACGGAACTGCAAGTAGTATACTAGTACTAGTAGATGCAAATAAAGGAAAGAAAAGTAGTATACAGCTGGTTGCTCCTTTGTTTCTTGTGTGGCGGGCGGTGGGGTGGGGCTTGCTTGCGGGTTTCCTGCTCCTGCACCGCCGGTCTCGGCGTCTGCGGTCTGCACCCCTCCGTCCTGGTCCTGGCCTTTTTCTCGATCCTTCTCCCGTGGGCCGTGGCCGGCGCCAGATCCAGCGGCTGCGGCTCTCTCGTGTCTGTACTGTACACCTGCTGCACAGCGGCTCGTTTGGCTTACAGAATTTTGAATGAAACTAAGTAAAAAATACTGTTCAGATCAAATTATTATAAGAAAAAAAATACTATTTTGATTGAAAAAAGAAGCCGAACATATCGGATAAGCCGAACAGAAACGGACACCGTGGTGCTGGTGCGGCTCCGACGACGACTGGACCGCCGGGTCTTTCGCTCCTCGTCCACAGCCCACATGATACTGTATTATACTGTATAGCGTACAGTAGGACCGTACGATGTACCCACACACTGCTATAGTATATTACTCAAGAAAAATACTATTATTTTATTGAAATGGTACGGCTGATCAGAAGTGAATAGGGCCAATGTCAATTCAAATGTAAGATCTTCCTTTTTCCTAAATAATGGTGTGCTTTATATATACACTCATCAGACAGGCCTAACTTGGGTTGACGAGCAGCTAAAATTAGACTAGATTATCTAGAGGTAGCTAGCTAGATCGACAGCATATCAAAGAATGCTCTCGGCGGTATTGACCGGTTTGGCTGGCACTGCTAAGGCCAAGGACGGAGAGCAGCCGAGAGCACCATCCGGTTCACTGACGCTTAACATAAGTAAGCGACAGTAACGAGACCTTAATGTTGTAGCTGCGCACGCATCGCGCCGTGGACCGAAGGACGTTTTTCACTTTTTCAGGAAAAAAAAAGTTTTTCAGACAGATGACACCGGAAAGAAGGTTGTTCTGGTATCTTAGGGAAGGCATGCAAGCACTGCAGATATCACCAACACATGCATGGTTGGGAAAGAACCACATGACAAAAAAGTTCTAAGCACGTGTTTAGTTCCCACCCCAAAATCTAAAAAAGTGCTACAGTAGCCATCAAATCGAATCTTGCGATATATGCATGGAGCATTAAATGTAGACGAAAAAAAAAAACTAATTGTACAGTTTGGTTGAAAATTGCGAGACGAACGTTTTGAGCCTAATTAGTCCATGATTGAATACTATTTGTCAAATAAAAACGAAAGTGCTACAGTAGCTAAATTTCCAACTTTCCCCCAACTAAACAGCGCTAAATTATTTTGACCCAATACAATTCGATGTGAAGCGAAATTAAGGACAGCTGTACGTTTATTAGGCCATGCATGGGGAGGTCACGGTCAAAGACGGGTACTAGACCACGAAATCAGATTAGCATACACATCTTGTATTTTTGATAGGTCAATTATTTTTAAATTTGACCAAATATATATTAAATTAAAAGAACGTATTTGTCGGTGTTTTGGACCGGCGAGCCCTTAACCAACTAGTGAATTTGTACTGCGTGTCCCTAATCCCGGATGGTGATGCAAAGAGACACAAGGTTTATACTGGTTCAGGCAATGGGTGCCCTACGTCCAATCTAAGAGATCGATCTTGTATTCCTTGCACCGAGGTGCTCGTAGTAGGGGGTTACAAGCAAGACGAGAGAGGGAACTAGTCTCAGGTCTCTACGTGGAACGATGTAAATTGCTTGAGATGTTGATCTCAGGCAGCGAGGAAGGATGAATTACAGAGCGCTGTATGCGCTCGTGTATCTTGTGAGTTTGTGAACTTGTGAGCTCATGTGCATGTCCGTCCCCTCTAAACGGCCCCGGTCCCTCCCTTTTATAGTTGAAGGGGGGATAGGGGTGATACATGGGGTTCCTACGTAGCGTCGTGCGAACAGAGGCGACATGTCCGAGCCCTGTAGCTTTGTCACTATGGCGGCATGGTTGACGGAGCGGTCTTTGTCCTTGACGCACTGGAGCGACGTGCCGGTCACACCCGATCCTGCGCGACGTGGGAGCTCCAGTGATGGCTTGACGCAGGGCATGGCGGACGACGTGCTGGTCGCTGTGTGTTGGCCGCGTGAGGAGCCGAGGCTCAGCTGGTGCCGAGGCCGAGCCATCGTAGGGGCTCGGCGGACGCGAATCCTAAGGTTGCCGAGACCCTAATGTGGATTGCCGAGGCTTGGTGGGAGCAGTTGGTCCTGTACACTGATTTCGAGGCTATAGTGACCCAGACCTGACTTCCCACGCCGCGTTGTTCCTGGATCGGGGATTAGGTAGCACAGTGCAGCGCGGGCGTCGGTCGTGGGCGTAGTGCCGAGCACAGCGGCCGGTAACCCCTGCTCTGTCCTGTCCCGGACGGCATGGTGTTGATGCGACTTCCCGTCTCGTCGGCCGCTCTGCTGTGTCCAGCCGTTGTCCGGCTGATGTTGCGGGAGTGGTTGGCCGCATTAATTGGATGCGACGCTCTGTCGGGGAAATCGGTCGAGGCGGAGGCGACGGGGCTGTTGCCGAGCCGGCCTCGAGCGAGACGGAGAATCGGCTTCTCGCCCGAGGCTTTACGTGCGAGGCCTCGAGCGAGACGGAGAATCGGTAGACCGTCCGAGGCCTTTCGCGCGAGGCCCCGAGCGAGGCGGAGAATCGGTGGCCTCGGACGAGGCCGGAGTTTAACCAATAGTTGTATGTTGGCTTTGATTTTGACAGGGCCTAAGCGATTTTTTCGGTTTTCGCTTAGGGGACCCCGTTTTATGGTACCCGACAATATTATTGTATTTATTATCATGTTATATATTTTTTATATCAAAACTGTTTAGAGATATACAATTGTTGATACTATTTTCTATAAATTTAATAGAACTTACTTATGATTGATTGGATTTTTGAAATGCGAGGTATGTATTTGTTTTAGGAGGAGAAAGTATCCCGCAAATCTGCCGTGCACAGTGTAGAGTACTTCCGCAATTTGTTGGATCTAAAACGCACAAATAGCCGTAGTAGGTAGGTACTAGTTAAGCATCATGCGACTGCCTAGCTAATAAATGACTCGCTCTAGGCAACACATCAGTTAAAAGCACGTTGACGTTGTAGGGTTTGGTTTACCTTTTGACATCTCATCTAATCTTCACCTTCGCTCTGTTCGTTTGAGTTTATTTAGCTTATAAATCGTATTTTTTTCGGTCAACGAATAATATTTTTTTCTCACGTCAAATCAGCTAATACTTTCAGCCATAACTTATCAGCCAAACAAGTCAAAACGGACGGGCGCTTATTAATTCAATTGAGTGTCCTGTTCTACCTTCTACGGCGTGAACTTCAGGGAAGGAGCAGGACAGGCGCACCATCAGTTCGACCTACTAGTACCCTAGTACAGTAAGTTATTTACCCTGTTGTCTGCATGTACACGGCTCCTCCTCTACGGCTTTTCTCATCGGCTGCTAACATGTTCGGCACAGGGAGGACAAGGGCCACGTTACCGCTAATGAAAGCACGATTTCCTTTCCCATGCATGATGTACGACTTGTGTACTGCTTTTCAGTTGTCACCGCATTCACGCGCCAGTCCTTATCACATACACCACACCACACCACACCACACTCGACGCTGTTTCTTTTCTACGGAGTAGTTTCACGCTACGGGCGGGACATTTCCACCGTAACACATTTTTTGATCGACAAAGCAAGGCAGATCTTGAGTCCCGGCCAACTTCGGAGTAGCGTAGCTGACCACAAAATCGGAGTAGCTAAGCAAGCCTACGATGCGCACTCTGTAGTTCTGCACGTTTCATTCTACCACTTCCCCCGCACATTGTAACTCTGAATTAACTCGATTTTCAACCCTTTTGATAGATCGTATCGAACTGCCCCCAGCAAAAACCAAAATTCTTACTGAACA
Source organism: Miscanthus floridulus (assembly GCF_019320115.1). Taxonomy (NCBI): domain Eukaryota; kingdom Viridiplantae; phylum Streptophyta; class Magnoliopsida; order Poales; family Poaceae; genus Miscanthus; species Miscanthus floridulus. The sequence continues at coordinate 45,824,680 of NC_089590.1, forward strand.
AATTATTTATTTAGGTTAAGGACACTTTTGTTTTGGTGTGATCACATTCTTTTCTTCCCTGTTGCATGTTCCTGCCATTTGCTCCTTTTTAAGCCGTGAGAGGTATGGTAAGGCAAACGCTCTTTTTTGAGGCCGGTTAAAACTATTGTTCTCTCTGACATGCATCGACATGCGCATGTGGCCACACCACCGCCGCACCGAAAACGATATATCATCCGTGTAACGACCGTTGCGAACACAAGGTTGACAAGTACCTTTATGTGTTCGTTTTGTGATGAGTGATTGTCAATGTGATCCACAAAGTAGGTTGAGTGGTGACTAACCCTACCATGGCGAAAGCTATGTGTGCGACATATCTTTTGGCTTGTGTTGTGCAGGTGTGGAACTCGGATGTGGTGGTCGACGGCGAGGTGAAGGTCAAGGAGGACGTGACGTGCCGACAGACCGGGAGCGGTGAAGGACGGACGTGAGGCTTGGACCGAGGGACCCAGAGGCCGGGTGACTAGCCACGGTGGCTGACACTTGGGACATCGACAAGTGCAAGAAGACATGGAGTGACGGTGTTGACCGGGTCAAGACGGCGGACGCGTGAGTCGAGCGAGGCTCAGGAGGACTTGGCGGGCCGGCCGGTCGAGGACGGCGGTGACACGCGTCGGATGGCGGGGGACGCGTATGGAGTACGCTACTCGCGGATGGTTTGATGGTTTGGACCTCAAAACCATCGGATGGACGGTTTACGGGTTTGGGCCTCAAAACCCGGGCGGAGGTTCCGAGGAGGGACGGACGGCACGTGGCGGCATTGGGGAGTTCGCGTCGAGGCGAAGCTACCGGTGAGAAGGCGCGGTGGCCGTCGGATCAAGATTACACCGGGTTGGACAACAACGCCCTTGGGCTTAGCGGTTCAACTCATTTGTATCCAGGGGCAAAACTGGGAATGTGTAATAGCCCTGTTAAATAGGATGAGGGAGCCCCCATCTCCCTCACCTCCTCCAGTTTTCATTTTCTCCTTTAGGGTTTTCCTCTAGTTTGCTTCCATGTATGAGAGAGGTCCACAACTCAAATTATGACTTGGTTTTGAAGGAATCGGTGGCCGTAACCACCGTATGCCCTCCGGGATTCATGATTTAGTTGTGTTCTTGATGTGATTTTGGTGTTCTTCACGAGATCCTTTTGTCCCTTCTTGTTTCCCCTCTCGTTTCTTTCGATTTGGGATGGTTTTGGTTCGTTCTTGTTGCCTTGGATCGATCAGTGACATGAGTAGAAGCTTTCCACCGAAGGAAATCCACTAATTCCTCACGAGATCGCAGATCCGGGTAATTTTAGTTCTTGACCTATTTTTTAGGGTTTTCTTCAATTCCTTCGATTCACGGAGTTAGAGTTTGTCTCGGGCTATGATCTTTTAGAGGTTGCCTTTCTACTCGCTTGTGAACTCTTGTGCAAAGTTTCAAGTTATTTGGAGTTGATTTGATCAAGTTATGGCTTGATTTAATTTTTCCCGAGAAACTGCTCGTTCATACCGGACGTGTCCGATATCATATCGGACGTGTCCGATATTTCTCACTTTGGAGTTTTGAGCTGAAATTTTGTGGAGATCTTCCCTTGGTGTCTAAAGAGCTATGGTTAAAATTTCATGATTTTTGGACACCGTTTGATGGGGTTTCGGATTTTTCTCTTTTGGTTAGCTTGCTGCTGAAAATCCCGGACGTGTCCGAGATCATACCGGACGTGTCCAAAAATACCGGACGTGTCCGATATAATACCGGACGTGTCCGATATTTGCAGGAGCAGTGCTGTTTTATTTTGAAAGTTTGCTCGTTTGGGCCTCGATCTGTGATCCGTTTGCTCTGTGGTGACCCGCTGTGTTCTGAGGGAGCATCCACCCTTCTCTTGGGTCGTGGTCACCAAGTCTTTCGTGTATGGTTTTTGGGGATTGATATTGGGACAGTGGTCGAAGATTTCGAAAGAAATTTGAGGCTCCCATTCACACCCCCCCTCTGGTCGCCGTTTCCGGTCCTTCAATTGGTATCAGAGCCGGTTAAGGATCATTCCACCTTAATCGGTCCGTGATCCACGAAGGCGACATGGAGCATGGTTCTGGCAAACCACCGCACTTCGATGGGTCAAACTATCCTTATTGGAAGATCCGCATGTCTGCGCATCTCCAGGGGATTGATTGGCTCGTCTGGGAAATTTGCGAGGATGCTACTTACGTTGTGCTCCCTACCGCGGCCCGTACCACCCAGGATCACAAGGATCGGCACAACGCAAATAGCAAAGCTCGCAGTGTGCTTTTCTCGAGTCTTTCGCTTTCTGAGTTCGAGCGTGTCTCCGATTGTACTACAGCTCGAGAGATCTGGGTGAGGCTTCAGAGCTATTACGAGGGGACCACACAGGTCAAGACCAGACTCTACGAGACGTACAAGCGCAAGTACGAGAACTTCTCTCAGCTTGATGGCGAGTCCATCGATGCCATGTTTTCCCGCTTTTAGACTATCGTCAACAAAATGAAAGCGAACAAGGCCAACCTACCTTATAGTGATCATGAGAGGGCGCTCAAGCTTCTCTATGCCCTTGATCGAAAGGTATGGGATGTGAAGGTGTCGGCAATCATCGAGTCCGCCAACTACGACACCCTCACCGTTGACGAGCTTTTCAGCAAGCTCAAGTCCACAGAGATCGACTACCAAACCCAAGCCAAGCTCAAGAATCCCTCTGCACCAACCATGGCTTTAGTCTCAGGTAGTGGTTCAAGTTCATTGACTAACCCTTCACAAGCTTCTTTCTCTTTGTCGTGCTTGATGTCAGTCACAGAGGAGCAGCTGGAGTCTCTTGGGGATGATGAGTTAGCACTCGTCATCAGTCGGTTCTCTCGGTTTCACAACAACCGTTTGAATCGCCGACGCAGTGGTGGCCCGAAGGAGGGATGCTATGGATGTGGAGATCCGGACCACTTCGTCGCGCACTGCCCCAAGAAGAAGCCCTTCATCAACAAGTATGACTCCGGCAAGCGCAAGGATAAGCGCGACTACACCTCTGGCAAGCACAAGGCCAAGGGCGGTTTCGACAAGGAGGCGATCAAGAAGGCGTACCGCAGGAAGGCCAAAGCTCAAGAATGCGCCTTCCTCGCCTCTCTCAGCGACCTCGACGACGACTCCGACGATGATCACTCTTCTTGTCCCTTGACCGACGATGAGTCCGAGAAAAAGCGCGAGGACAAGCTCAACGGTCTCTGCTTTGTCGCCGGTGCAAACCGTGGTGGGTTTTGCACTATGGTGGTTGACGGTGGAGCAAAGCTCAAAAAGGACGTCGACGTCGACGACGACGAAAATGAGGTACCGCCCACACTTGACTCACTTATGCTTGAGCTTGATACTATGAATGATACATTGATGAGCCAAGATAAGTTGCTTAAGCGTGCTGCCCGCGAGAGGAAAGAGTTTAAGGACCAGCTAGAGGTTGCTTTGAAGGAGTTGGAGCTTGCCAAGAGTGGTGTAGTGGTGTCAGAGGAGGAGGAGTGCGATGAGTGCGCTATACACATGTCTAACCTCTCTGACTTGCAATCCAAGTATGTTGTTTTGCTTGATGAATGTGATGAGTTGAAGTCTCGTTCTGGGTTGCTCGGTGCGTGCAAGTCCTGCTCAGGCTTGCAATCTGAGTTGGCAGAGAAGGTTGCCAAACTTGCTGAGTTTGAGAAGGCCAACTTAGATAGCATCACCACTACATGTGTTCGATGTGAAGCTTTGGTGTTGGAGCTTGAGTCCTGCAGGCACGACAAGATGGGAACCGAGGAAGAAAACACACAACTTCGGTCCATCTTGAGCTTGGTGTCATGCAGTGAGCCCCAGTTGGGCATGATGGTGAGCCAGTTCAGGCGGGGAACTGACTCATCGGGAGTAGGCTTTGCTATAGGTGGGAAGGGTGAGCATGTCTATGGCAAGGTTGGTGAACATAGTGGTTTGAACCCAAGTGAGAAACCCACCAACACTCCCAAATTGATCAAGATCCCTCCACCAGAGTCTACCAAGCCTATGATCAAAGATGGTGTGTTTGAAGAACCACCAAAAGCTCCACCATCCAAGCAAGTTTGGGTTCCCAAACCGAACCACTTTCGGAACTCACTCGATACTCTACCCAACATCTCTAGTGCACCCCTTCCTAATGCCAAAAAGCCTCAGAGAGTGAACCACATCCACAAGAGAGTGAGTCAACCACCATCCAAGAGAGAGGTGAGGTACCACTGTGACTATTGCCATAGAGATGGTCATTTGGCTGAGTTTTGCTTTAGGAGGAAGAGAGATGAGTGGCGCGAGTACGAGTTGAATAACCGGAATATGTACCGTCCTCCCCATGGCGTACATGTACCGCCTGTTCAGAGGCACAATGTTAGGCCTAGAGGTGCAATGCCTCAAGGTGCTAGGCCTCAGGTGGCGAGACCACGTGGTGGTCGTGCCTGGCGTGGCCCAAGTCATGATCTATATGACTCTGGACCTCGCGACGGTGGCTTTCAGTCCCACACTCCTAGCGGACCACGTTTTCCCCCACGTGGTGATCGCTTCTCTCCAATGGGACATGGCATGTATGGTGTTTTTCCTAACACTTTTCCAGGGCAAATGACTCAACACTGGTATTCTCCTCATTTCACTAACCCCAGTGTTGTGCCATTTGCTCACCCCCTGTCTTTCTATTGATGCAGAGCGGAGGCCTGGAGAACACGTGGCTTGTTGATTCCGGCTGTTCGCGCCACATGACCGGAAGTTCCAAATGGTTCTCCAGCCTCGACCCCATGCAATACAAGGAGTACATCACATTTGGGGGCAATAGCAAAGGTAAGGTGCTATCTCGTGGGACCATTCGGGTCAATGAGTCTTTTATCTTGAAGGACGTTGCTTTGGTTTCAAGCCTGCATTTTAATTTGCTCTCTGTTTCACAACTCCTTCAAGCTGGGTTTGAGGTGCACTTTAAGACTGGACTTTCTCGTGTGCTCGATTCTCAGGGACATCTAGTTTGTCAGATCGTTCCTTTTGGCCGAGTTTTCAGAGCTGATTTCTCTCAGTCTTTCGGTTCTTCTCGCTGTTTGGTTGCCGGATCTTCTTCTGATTTATGGAAGTGGCATAGGAGACTTGGTCACTTGAGCTTTGATCTCCTAGTGAGGTTGAGTTCTCTTGACATGATCCGAGGATTGCCCAAACTTAAGTTTAAGAAGGATCTGGTATGCCATCCCTATCGCCACGGAAAGATGGTGGCTGCTTCCCATCCTCCAGTGACTCAGGTCATGACCACGAGACCCGGTGAGCTACTCCATATGGACACTGTTGGTCCGGCTCGGGTTCGGTCAGAGGGAGGGAAGTGGTACGTTCTAGTGATCGTGGATGATTTTTCTCGTTATTCTTGGGTGTTTTTCATGGAGGGCAAGGACGAAGCGTTTTCTCATGCTTCGTGACTTGATCTTGAGGTTGCAAACTGAGTTACCAAAGAATGCCATACGAGCTATCCGCAGTGACAATGGCACTGAGTTCAAAAACTCTCAGTTTGACACCTTTTGTGCTTCCTTGGGTCTTGAACATCAGTTTTCTTCACCCTATGTCCCTCAGCAGAATGGTGTTGTTGAGCGCAAAAATCGGACTTTGGTTGAAATGGCCAGGACGATGCTTGATGAGCATAGGACTCCTAGGCGTTACTAGGCTGAAGCCATCAACACCGCCTGCCATGTTTCAAACCGCATTTTTCTTCGTGCTTTCTTAAAGAAGACATCCTACGAATTGTAGTTTGGGCGTCCACCCAAGGTGAGTCATTTTCAAGTCTTCGGTTGTAGGTGCTTCATTCTTAAGCAAGGTAATCTTGACAAGTTTGAATCTAGATCTTCGGACGGTATATTTCTCGGTTACGCTTCTCATTCACATGCGTACCGTGTGCTTAATCTTGAGACTAACCGTGTCGTGGAGACTTGTGAAGTCACCTTCGACGAAACCATGCCCTCTTCTATTTCGGTCTTTGAACGTGCAGGTGATGAAGAGATGGGTGATAGCATTTTTGTTGAGGATGACGATGACGTCGATTGGGATGATCCCAAGCCATCTCAACCGGCTGCCCCGATCGAGCCAGCTTCGACCACTTCGGCTCACGGCCCCGAGCCCTCCACCTCTACTTCATGGGGTCCGTGCGAGCCGCTTCCTCAATCGACTGAGGAGGCCCCAGCTATGGATGAGGGGGAGGCGACTTCGTCTTTGGGTGCACCTCGACATATCCAGTGATGCCATCCTCCTCAGACCATGATCGGCGACATCAACGAAAGGGTAATGCGTTCCAAGTCTTATCATATTTCCCATTTCGCTCATTCTGCTTTTGTAGCTTCCTTTGAGCCTCGAGATATTGGACACGCACTATCTAATGCCGATTGGGTTAATGCTATGCACGAGGAGTTAGAGAATTTTGAGCGGAACCAAGTGTGGGTTTTAGTTCCACCTCCACCAGAGTGCCACCCCATAGGTACAAAGTGGGTTTACAAGAACAAGCAGAGTGAGGATGGGGTGGTGGTGAGAAACAAGGCGAGATTAGTGGCTCAGGGTTTTTGCCAAAAAGAGGGAATAGACTATGAAGAAACCTTTGCTCCTATTGCCCGTCTAGAAGCCATTAGGATTCTTTTAGCATTTGTAGCTTCGAAAGGGTTCAAGCTGTATCAGATGGATGTAAAGAGTGCCTTCTTGAATGGGTACATAGAGGAAGAGGTTTATGTGAGGCAACCCCCTGGCTTTGAAAATCCAAAGTACCCCAACCATGTTTTTAAACTCCACAAAGCCTTGTATGGTTTGAAACAAGCCCCGAGAGCCTGGTATGAGCGTTTGAAAGCTTTCTTGCTTGATAAGGGTTTTAGGATGGGTTCCGTAGATAAGACTCTGTTCCTCCTCAAGCAAGGCACAGACATCCTTTTGGTTCAGATATACGTGGATGATATAATCTTTGGTGGCTCTTCTCATGCTCTTGTTGCCAAGTTTTCAGATACTATGAGCAGGGAATTTGAGATGAGCATGATGGGCGAATTGACTTTCTTCCTTGGGCTGCAAATCAAGCAAACTCGTGAGGGGACGTTCGTGCACCAAGGCAAGTACACCAAGGATGTGCTCAAGAAATTTGATATGGGTGAGGCCAAGCCTCTTTCGACGCCCATGTCAACCACGACGGCCCTGGATGAGGACAAGAAGGGAGAAGCAGTGGACCAGAAGGAATACCGAAGCATGATCGGGTCCCTGCTGTACCTAACGGCGCCGAGACCGGACATCCAATTCGCAGTCTGCTTGTGCGCGCGTTTTCAGTCTTCTCTGCGCACGTCTCATCGTCAAGCCATCAAGCGGATCCTCAGGTACCTTCGTTTACACCCGAGTTTGGTCTTTGGTTTTCAGCTTCCTCCTCTCTTTCTCTTTGTGGGTATTCTGATGCGGATTATGCTGGTTGTCGTGTTGGGAGGAAGTCCACTTCGGGGACTTGTCAGTTTCTTGGATCTTCTCTTGTGTCTTGGTCTTCTCGTAAGCAGTCTAGCGTCGCCCAATCCACCACAGAAGCTGAGTATGTTGCTGCTGCTGCTTGTTGTTCCCAGTTGCTTTGGATGATAGCTACTCTGAGAGACTTTGGGTTAGAGTTTAGGTGAGTGCCTTTGTTTTGTGACAGCACCAACGCCATAAGTGTAGCCAAAAACCCAGTCCTTCACTCAAAGACAAAGCACATAGAAGTTCGCTTTCACTTCTTGTGTGACCACTATGAGAAAGGTGATATTGATCTGCACCACATTAATACCCAAAACCAGCTCGCAGATATCTTCACCAAACCACTTGACCAAACCCAGTTTGCTCGCTTGCGAGGGGAGCTTGGAGTTTGTTTTCCTTTTTAGAGGAGGGGAACTTTGGTTGTTGTATTCTAGTTTTGCTTTTCTTTGTAGTTTAGTCTTTGTTTTTGCTTTTATATCATACTTGCATATCATATCATCATGTATCATATTGCATCCTGAGCTTCATCCTTATAGTAGCTAGATTGACACTATGCTCTTGTTGGGGATGTTATGGATATACATGATGTGCTTTTGGCTTAGGCTCCTCTTGATCAATTGATGCATGTTATGAGCTAAGCTTATTTTCCAAACTGTGAACTTGATTAAAACTTGTTGAAACATGAAATGTGTTCACCACTACTTGTGGCACTAGCATGTGTAGAATGTGTTGAGATCTTTTTCTTACTTCATGTATATGCTTAGTTGCTACGGCTCATACTTTGAGTTACATACTTGCTTGAGAAACTTGAATTTGTGCTAAAACTTGAAAATCAAACTAAGTGAATTGAAAAGATCGGGATAGGTCTGTACTATCCTATGTCAGAGTATCGAGACAGCGCCAAATTGCACTTATTGGTGAACTTGAGCTCTGTAATGGATACCGAGATCATTGTCTTAAGCTTCTGATTGCTTTTGGCATAGGCTTGACATGGTCGCTAAGTCAGGTTTTGGTGGCACAGATAACCTCCCGCACACACTTGTCTGACAAACTTTGGTAATAAGCTGCATAACTCTGATAAATTTCAATTGGTGTCTAAAATTTGATCAAACCACAAGTTTGTCTCATGACATGATGTGTGAACCTTGTTTGGGGTAGTTCACTTTGCATACATGTGTAGCACAAGGTCGATCTCCTGTCTATTTTTGCTATGTGCTCCTTTGGTGGTGAACCCTCTTTTAAAATTGCTCAAACTTAATCAAAATTGCTTAAATGCCATATTTCGTCTCATTTGGTCACTTTGAGTATTTGCTAGCACTTGTATGTGTTGCTATATATACATGACAGCATCAACTAGAGCCTCTTTTCAATCTACTTACTATAATCTTGAAGCTTCTGCATTCGTGCATTTCTGCATTCATAGCATAATTTGAGGGGAAGATGCAATCTTTGGGCTCTAGCTTGATAAGTGCATGTGTCAACAAGGGAGAGAAGTTTCCACACTCACAATGTCACCTAAAGTTGAGCGATATGCATTCATTTGAGAGAGATTGCACTTGTTCAGGGGGAGTTGCATTTGAGGTGTTTTGCTAGATGTGTTGAGCCTTTGCCTCTTCTGCAGGGTCTAGCAGTTTTGCATTTGAGGTGTTTTGCTAGATGTGTTGAGCCTTTGCCTCGTGTTTTGCTAGATGTGTTGAGCCTTTGCCTCTTCTGGAGGGTCTAGCAGTTTTTCAGCTTTTTGAGCTTTGCTAGTGGCGCTGAGCCCGTTGCCTCTTCTTGAGGGCTAGTTTTGTTTTACTTAGTTGCGTCGAGCTGTTGCCCATGTCTTTGGGGACCAAGTTTTGCTCACCTTCAAATGACCCAGTTTTTGGCTTTTCTTTGGCTTTTGGTCAGTTGGGTGAGTTCTTTCTTTTCTCTTCTTCTTCTTTTTCTTTTGCTCAAGCTGTTCGTGTATTGGTGTTGACAATGCACTCATCAAGGGGGAGATTGCGAACACAAGGTTGACAAGTACCCTTGTGTGTTCGTTTTATGATGAGTGATTGTCAATGTGATCCATGAAGTAGGTTGAGTGGTGACTAACCCTACCATGGCGAAAGCTATGTGTGCGACATGTCTTTTGGCTTGTGTTGTGCAGGTGTGGAGCTCGGATGCGGTGGTCGACGGCGAGGTGAAGGTCAAGGAGGACGTGCCGTGCCGACAGACCGGGAGCGGTGAAGGACGAACGTGAGGCTTGGACCGAGGGACCCAGAGGCCGGGTGACTAGCCACGGTGGCTGACACTTGGGACATCGACAAGTGCAAGAAGACATGGAGTGACGGTGTTGACCGGGTCAAGACGGCGGACGCGTGAGTCGAGCAAGGCTCAGGAGGACTTGGTGGGCCGGCCGGTCAAGGACGGCGGTGACATGCGTCGGATGGCGGGGGACGCGTATGGAGTACGCTACTCGCGGATGGTTTGATGGTTTGGACCTCAAAACCATCGGATGGACGGTTTACGGGTTTGGGCCTCAAAACCCGGGCGGAGGTTCCGAGGAGGGACGGACGGCACGTGGCGGCATCGGGGAGTTCGCGTCGAGGCGAAGCTACCGGTGAGAAGGCGCGGTGGCCGTCGGATCAAGATTACACCGGGTTAGACAACAACGCCCTTGGGCTTAGCGGTTCAACTCATTTGTATCCAGGGGCAAAACTGGGAATGTGTAATAGCCCTGTTAAATAGGATGAGGGAGCCCCCATCTCCCTCACCTCCTCCAGTTTTTATTTTCTCCTTTAGGGTTTCTTCCTCTAGTTTGCTTCCATGTATGAGAGAGGTCCACAACTCAAATTATGACTTGGTTTTGAAGGAATCGGTGGCCGTAACCACCGTATGCCCTCCGGGATTCATGATTTAGTTGTGTTCTTGATGTGATTTTGGTGTTCTTCACGAGATCCTTTTGTCCCTTCTTGTTTCCCCTCTCGTTTCTTCGATTTGGGATGGTTTTGGTTCGTTCTTGTTGCCTTGGATCGATCAGTGACATGAGTAGAAGCTTTCCACCGAAGGAAATCCACTAATTCCTCACGAGATCGCAGATCCGGGCAATTTTAGTTCTTGACCTATTTTTTGGGGTTTTCTTCAATTCCTTCGATTCACGGAGTTAGAGTTTGTCTCGGGCTATGATCTTTTAGAGGTTGCCTTTCTACTCGCTTGTGAACTCTTGTGCAAAGTTTCAAGTCATTTGGAGTTGATTTGATCAAGTTATGGCTTGATTTAATTTTTCCCGAGAAACTGCTCGTTCATACCGGACGTGTCCGATATCATACCGGACGTGTCCGATATTTCTCACTTTGGAGTTTTGAGCTGAAATTTTGTGGAGATCTTCCCTTGGTGTCTAAAGAGCTATGGTTAAAATTTCATGATTTTTGGACACCGTTTGGTGGGGTTTCGGATTTTTCTCTTTTGGTCAGCTTGCTGCTGAAAATCCCGGACGTGTCCGAGATCATACCGGACGTGTCCGAAAATACCGGACGTGTCCGAGATAATACCGGACGTGTCCGATATTTGCAGGAGCAGTGCTGTTTTATTTTGGGAGTTTGCTCGTTTGGGCCTCGATCTGTGATCCGTTTGCTCTGTGGTGACCCGCTGTGTTCTGAGGGAGCATCCACCCTTCTCTTGGGTCGTGGTCACCAAGTCTTTTGTGTATGGTTTTTGAGGATTGATATTGGGACAGTGGTCGAAGATTTCGAAAGAAATTTGAGGCTCCCATTCACCCCCCCTCTGGTCGCCGTTTCCGGTCCTTCAACCGTGAGCGGCATAAATAAATTTACGTAAATTTCTGAGGCAGGAGTGTTCGGTTGGACTAAATCTGGTACTGTTCATGGTGTGTTTACTGTTTATACTTGTTTTCTATGAGAGAAAATCACTGCTCCGGCTGAAAAAAAAAAGAGGCCAACCAGCCATATATGGCCAGCCGAACATGTAGCATATATATGATCATATATGGCTGGTTGGCCCTTTTTTTTTAGCCAGAGCAATGATTTTCTCTACAGCAAACAAATATGAACAGTAAAAACAGCCTGAACGGTACCAGATTTAGTCCAGCCGAGCACTCCTGCCTCATAAATTTACTGGTGATCTTTTTAACACGGAAAGAAAGAAAAAAAAATATGGTTACAGGTTTACAGCAATGGGTAAAGTAATCAGAGTGTCCTTATTATCTCATGCACTGTGTAATATGTACGGAGTCCTGGTGATCTTTTTAACACGGAAAGAAAGAAAAAAATATGGTTACAGATTTACAGCAATGGGGGTAAAGTAATCATGCCGTACACCAGTGTCAGTGTAGCAACTTTTCTATTCACTGACTAGCTAGCTAGCGTTCCACTATTTTTTTTTTGCCGGTAAAAAAAAAACCAGTGTTCTTGTTTGCTTTCTCTTGGCACCATGCTGCCTTTCATTGCTACTAGTACTAGTAGCTAGGAGTAGTAGGAAATGTGGGGGCAAAGATCTCACTCTAGTTGCAATTTGTACCGAGACTTACGTCATTAACCCTTTGATCTACAAACCACATCGTCTGTGAATGAAACAGATTAATAATAACAACAGCACCGAACCGCATTTAACCCTAGAAGACACGGCAAGCATCTCGATTTGTCCTCCTCCACACGGTGGATGCATCTTTCTGTCCATCGCACTATAGCTGTGTTTCCGTCCGTAGTAGGAGTAAGCTGGAATGCAAGGGGCTGTTTGTTTCCGCTTCTCCCGCTTGATTATAATCTAAGCGAAGATTTTCTCGCTTTTCGTAGTTCAAATCTCTAAAGCGACTTACCACATAAGTGAAAATCGATGGAAATAAGCAAAACGTTTGACGGGATTCTTACCGATAAGCCGTTTATAAGCCGAAACAAACAGGGCCTAGACGCATCTGTACAATCCAGGATCTTTGTGTTTGGGCAATCGGTGGTGTCACCCAGGCATGGGTGCTCTGCAGAGCAGGGGATGGGTAAGCGTCGTCGCGTCTAGCGAGCTGTAGCAGCGCGTGACAGCTCACGTCGCTGCAGACTTGCACGCATGCATGCATGCAGCCATGCTTGCTGCACCAACGCGACCTAGGCCGGTTGGTCCAGTTTTTTTACTGTAGAGGCGTGTCCAGTATAGTTCTGCCGTGTGCCCGTGCAGGAGTATGGAGCATCTATCCTGAGACTGAAACATCACACATCTCGTCACGTTGTTTTATATCGTTGCTGTTTATGAGAAATACGGCTAACTAGTTTATGTGAGAAAAAAATATTATTTCCACCAGAAATTTACGGATCGTTTACGAAAGCCGCAGCCAAACGAGCCTGGCTGATTAGCAGCGAGGGAGAAGGCGATACTACGGTGCAGTGCAGACTGCAGAAGATACCAGAACACACTAGTAGTAGCTTTTCCTTGCATTTCCACATTTATTATGGTTTTACACCAATAGTTGCAATACCATTACCCACTCAAATACACCTGCTAACACATTGACGAACACAAAACTAATTAAACGGGTTGGAGGACAGGAAACAGAGGGAGCAGGGCTCTGCATTATTCTCCTCTAGCTGGGACTGACTGGGATAGATGGCAGCACACACAGAGCAGGGTAGGACTCTCCTCGCATCATCATCAGCTCATCTTGGCTGGCTGGCTACGATACAACTCTCTTCGATCAATCACCTTCTGCGACACAAAAAGGCGAACCGAGTAATTGTTAGGAGTACATACACATTAGACAAACTTGAAGGAGAGGAAACTACGACACATTTTCTTGACACAAGCATAGAATAGAAAATGTTTATGTGTGCAAGCATATGCGTATGCTTCATTCTTGTACGTACCTAATGCTCCGAGAGATTGACAGCAGAGTGGTAGACCTCACTTCTTCTAGTAGTAAGGCGGCGGCGGGCTGGGGGTGTGAGACACCGGCGGCTGCTTGTACGCCGGTGGAGTAGGGGTCGGGGGCTTGTACGCTGGCGGCGTCGGCTTGGGTGCCGGCTTGTAGGTTGGCGGCGTCGGCTTGGGCTTCGGCGTGTAGGTCGGCGGCTTGGTAGCCGGCGGAGTGGTGGCCGGGGGCTTGTACGCCGGCGGCGTTGGAGTGTAGGTGGGCGGCTTGGTAGCCGGTGGCTTCGGTGTGGGAGTGTACGTCGGCGGGGTCGGCTTGGGTGTCGGGTAGGTTGGGGGCTTGGTGACCGGTGGCTTGGGGCTCGGAGTGTACACCGGCGGGGTCGGCTTGGGCGTCGGAGGCTTGGTAGGTGGGGTCGGCTTCGGTGTCGGATAGGTTGGCGGCTTGGTAGCCGGTGGCTTGGGGCTGGGGGTGTACGTCGGCGGAGTGGGTTTTGGTGTGGGCTTCGTCGGGGTCGGGGTGTAGGTCGGCGGTGTGGGCTTGGGCGGAGACGGCTTGGGGGGTGACGGGGTGGGAGTGTACGTGGGCGGCGTCGGCTTGGGAGTAGCCGGCGGCGTCGGCTTGGGGCCCGGGGTGTAGGTGGGCGGAGTCGGCTTGTGCTCCTTGGGCGGCTTGTGCTCCTTGGGAGGCTTCTCCGGCTTGTGGCCGTGCTCCTTGGGCGGCTTCTCCGGCTTGGGCCCCTTGGTGGGGGGCTTCTCGGGCTTCGGGGCCGGGGTGGCCGGCGGCGTCGGCGTCGGGTAGCCGCCGCCGTAGCCGTAGCCGGCGTCGGCCTGGATCTCCACGGCCAGGCTCACGGCCACCAGGGCCAGCAGCAGAGCGGCCTTGCCACCCATCATCCTCTCTCTCTCTCGCTCACTCGCTACAAGCTCTTCTTCTGCTTGGCTCTAGCTACCACACTGTGCAGTGGTGGTCTGAGGAGAGATGCTCACCCTGCCACCGCTTATATACACGGAGGAGGGGGTGGGGGTGGGGGCCTCGGATGCCCTCTCGTGACGCCCTCCGATGGAGTGAGTGCAGGGCCACTGCGGCGAGAAGGCATTCAGGCATGTGGGGGCGGGCGCGGGAGGCTTCCCCGTTGGTCACTCACCGGTCACCGCTCACTAGTCCAGCACGGGCCAGTCTGAGCCTGTTGACGCACGGCATGGAATGGATAGAGCCGTGAATAGCTACTAGGGCGGGCCCTTGGTGGAGCAGGTGCATTTACGTCGCTGCATATACAAGTATTTTCTACCGTACCCAGGCCATATTACTGAGAGCATGCATCACTCCGCCTTGCACTGAAGTAGCCAGAAGTGTTAGACCTTAAGCAGGATCTTTAGACATAGAACTAGCATGTTTATTTGCTTTTGAATAAAATCATAAGTCCTAAAACATCAACTAGTGCAGTAGCAGTAGATATAACAAGAGAGGGGTGAAGGGTGCAAATCTTCGACCGCCTTAGATGAAGATGGGCTCGCCATCGCAGTGCTTAGCATAACCCAGTGGCGGTGTCGAGTCGAAGAGCGGTGGTGCAGTAGCGGTTGCAGGGCAGCCTGGCAACGTAGCAGCTCCTCGGTGTAGATGCAGAGGCGGTGGCGGCGCAGCTGGTGTCTTCCTGTCACTGGTTGCGCCCCACTAGATCGGATTAGGGATTTCGGTGGGGAACTGTAGCTCAGGCGAACCTCGTAGTCAGAGCCGCCGGCCTTCACCTTCTATTTATTGCGCAGTGTGACAGGGGTCCTCCAGCCATAGTGGGTTGGGCGCCCCCGATCAGGGCGCTGATCAAAGGCCCAACTAGGCCGTTGGGCCCAGTTTGAGATTATAGATCAATCTAACAATCTTTTCCTTGATCTTCTACCATCTTTTAATTTTATATCATTTACTTTTGTTCATTCCATTACAGATTAGCGCATAGAGCATGTTTCATCGTCACGGTCAATTACCGATAGATTTAACAGCTACAACACACTACTCTATTCTAAAATAGATACTTAATTTTGGGCTTTCTTTTGTCCAGAAATTATAGGCTTTCCTTTAAACCTATGCCGACTACATGTTCTCTGAACACATTGGGTGGTAAACCTTTTGTAAGCGAATCCGCGAGCATCTTTTTGGTACTTATATGCTCAAGACTTATGGCATGATCCCGGACTTTATCTTTCACAACATAATACTTTATGTCAATGTGTTTGGCCGCACCACTTGACTTATTGTTGTGAGCATACTGTACTGTCAGATTATTATCGCAGTATAACTTAAATGGTCTATAAATATCGTCAACCACCTTCAAACTGGGTATGAACTTATTTAGCCAGTTCACCTGTCCCGTTGCCTCATAACACGCTACAAACTCGACATACATTGTGAACGATGTAGTGATGATTTGCTTTGAGCTTTTCTATGAAATAGCTCCCCCTGCGAGAGTAAATACATATCCAGATGTGGATTTTCTATCATCTCCCGCATAGTCAGAATCAGAATATCCCACTATATAGAGTGAATCTGATCTTCTATACGTCATCATGAGACTTTTCGTTCCTTACAAATAACGCAAGACTTTCTTTACCAATTTCCAATGTTATGTTCCAGGATTGCTCTGAAATCTGCCAAGTAACCCGATAACAAATGCTAAGTCAGGGCGTGTACATACTTGAGCATACTGCAAGCTTCCGATAGCTGAAGTATATGGAACCGTTTTCATTTGATCGATCTCATACTGGTTCCCAGGGTATTAAAAATCCCCATATCTATCACCCTTGACTATAGGAGTAGGTGAGGGACTATATTTATGCATACTGAATTTCTTTAAGATCTTTTCTATGTATGCCTTTTGTGACAGTCCTAATACCTCTTTACTTCTATCTCGGTGAATCTCGATCCCTAGAACGAACGAAGCTTCACCAAGTTCTTTCATATCAAATTTTGAGGACAAAAACTTCTTTGTCTTCAGCAGTAGACTGATATCACTACTAGCAAGTAAGATATCATCCATATACAGGACAAGGAAGATAAACTTTCCATTCTTAAACTTTGCATAGACATAATTATCCTCTATATTCTCTTTAAACCCAAAATTCTTTATTGTCTGATCAAACTTCAAGTACCACTGTCTTGAAGCTTGTTTTAATCCATAAATGGGTTTCTTTAGGCGGCATCCCATTCGTTCTTTTCCTTCCATGACAAAACCTTTCGGTTGTGCTATGTAAATATTTTCCTCCAAGTCCTCGTTGAGAAATAATGTCTTTATATCCATCTGATGTAATTCTAAATCGTAATGTGTCACTAATGCCATTATGATTCTAAAGAAATCCTTACATGAGACTAAAAAAAGCTCTCATTGTAATCAATTCCTTCTCTTTGCGTAAAGCCTTTTGCCACAAGTCGCACTTTATATATCTCTATATTTCCTTGAGAGTCAAGTTTTGTTTTGTAGACCCATTTGCAGCCTACTGTTTTGGCTCCTTTAGGAATTACTTCCAGGTCCCAAACTTTATGGGCATTCATAGATTTCATTTCATCTTCTATGGCCTCAAGTGTAATAGAACCGACCAATTATACGAGATTAAGTAAGAAAATCTTCCGACGAAGCAGATAATTTAGCAAACTTAAGCCTGTATAACCCGGTAGTCCGTGAAACCACGAAGGATTTCAAACCAATCGACATACATGAAAGGTTCTAATATGGCTAGAGAGGGGGTGAATAGCCTATTTAAAAATCTACAAATCAACTAGAGCAATTTGATTAGTATGACAAATAGCGTAATGCAAACTTGCTCTAGCTCTACAAGGGTTGTAAGTCACCTATCCAACAATTCTAGTTACAATGAATACTTAGGCACACAAACTTGCTATGTAATTACTCACTAAGAGCTCTCAACCTTACTACTCTAAAGAGCTCAACTAGATGAAAGTAAATAATAAAGCAAGCTCTCAATTCTAATTACACTAAAGAGCTTGTATCAACTAGTTTGTGAGAATGTAAATGAGTGAGTAAAGTGATTATACCGATGTGTAGGAGATGAACCAATCACAAGATGAATATATAGCCAATCACTGGGAGAATGCCAAAGAAGAGAGACAATCGATTTTCTCCCGAGGTTCACATGCTTATCAACACGCTACGTCCCTGTTGTGTCGACCAACACTTGGTGTTTCGGTGGCTAAGAGGTGTTTCATAAACCTCGTCCACACGATTGGACATCGCAAGAACCGACCCATAAGTGAGGTAACTCAATGACACGAGCAATTTACTAGAGTTACCTTTCGGCGCTCCGCCGGAGAAGGTACAACTCCCCTCACAATCACCGGAGACAGCCACGAACAATCACCAACTCGTGCCGATCCTCCACCGCTGCATCGAGCCGTCTAGGTGGTGGCAACCACTAAGAGTAACAAGCGAAATCCGCAGCGCAACACGAATACCAAGTGCCTCTAGATGCAATCACTCAAGCAATGTACTTAGATTCTCTCCCAATCTCACAAAGATGATGAATCAATGATAGAGATGAGTGGAAGGACTTTGGCTAAGCTCACAAGGTTGTTATGCCAATGAAAATGTGCAAGAGAGCTCCCTTGAGCCGGCCATGGGGCTATAAATAGAGCCCCAATCAAATAGAGCCGTTATACCCCTTCACTGGGCAAAACACGCTCTGACCGGACGTTCCGGTCATACTGACCGGACCCTAGACTCAGCGTCCGATCCACAGATGTAAGCCGCGTGTCATTCTGAGTTAAACTTGAGCCGCCAGATCACAACGGCTATTAACTGACCGGACGCTCTGGCAAAACTGACCGGACGCAGAATCCTCAGTGTCCGGTCGTTTCCAGTAAGCTCCCCGAGGCGTATTTCTTCGACCGGATGTGTCCGGTCCACCTTGACCGGACACAGACCAGCGTCCGGTGCAATACCCTCGGCACTGTGCAGACCCGTCAGTTTGACCGGACGCAGAAACCAGCGTCCAGTGCTTTTAGACCCAGCGTCCGGTCAGTTGACTGACGCCAGCATCTTCGCGATCAACTCGTTTTCACTTCTAACTTCTTCACCCTTGATCCAATGTGTCAACCACAAGAATTTGCATCCGGCGCAATAGAAAATAGGCATTTCATTTTCCCAAAAGCGCTGAATCCTGCCGAGCTTGTGAGGCGGGAGGGAGAGAGGGACCCAACCCCATCTCAACCCTACAAACACCACCTCCTTTGTAGATGTGCCAACACCACCAAGTGTATCACCTTGTGTACAAGTGTTAGCATATTTTCACAAACAATTTCAAGGGTGTTAGCACTCCACTAGATCCTAAATGCATATGCAATGAGTTAGAGCATCTAGTGGCACTTTGATAACCGTATTCCGATACGAGTTTCACCCCTCTTAATAGTACGGCTATCAAACCTAAATGTGATCACACTCTCTAAGTGTCTTGATCACCAAAATAAAATAGCTCCTACAAAATATACCTTTGCCTTGAGCTTTTTGTTTTTCTCTTTCTTCTTTCCAAGTCGAAGCACTTGATCATCACCATGCCATCACCATTGTCATGATCTTCGCTATTGCTTCATCATTTGGAGTAGTGCTACCTATCTCATAATCATCTTGATACACTAGGTTAGCACTTAGGGTTTCATCAATTAACCAAAACTAAACTAGAGCTTTCAATATAAACCAAGATCGTACAAGTTTAGCAAGTACTGTCACATGTTACATAAATTCACACTGACAGTAGGACACATCAGACTTTAGAATATAAAGTTATTACAAACCAGGTTCAATCTGAAATAGTGGAAGTAAATAGTTTTGAAGTCACACACACACTTTTAGTTCAGATACAGTGCTAGTAGATAGTCATCTCCAACAAAAGCATCAGATGAGAGATACAGGGTGACCATTGCCCTTGGTCCTAGTTGTCACCCATCACCGGGTATAGGTAGTTAATGCAATAGCCGTAGTACATTTGACCATCTGCAACAACAATAGAAACAATGCCTTGAGTATGAGAAGGTACTCAGCTAGACTTACCCGTCTTAAACCAAAATAAAGCGACACCAAGGATTATGCAAGGCTTTCTTTAGTGGGCTAGCTGACTTGTTTGTGAAAAGCATAAGCTATCATGAAGAAACCATTTTAAGTACTTTGCATCACCTTTATTATGACCTATCCAAATAGGTAAGCACCTGTACTATAGCAATCACTTGATTAACCAATAACATCCAGTTACCAATTTAGATTTAGCATATCCTATACCATCCAGATAACCATCATTGTTCCATAATAATTACTACGATGCCGTAGCTCGAGTCAAGCGCTCACTATTCAGGAGCGATGGCGATTCGAATCGATTCCTAACTAGCTGGTGATTTATTTCTCACACAAACCATACTTCCCCTGCCAGGGTAGCTTAGATCACCAAGGACACTATTCAGGTAGCCGCGGGACAATCTAGAGCCACAGTACCCAGGGACCGCCTGACTGCTAGGAATCTAGGCGCACCTGCCCTTGGGCTCACTCTTCGCATCCCTATCATACCTCCATCAGCACCAATACGCGCACCCATGTAGATCCTGGCCCAAATAGTGCCACTAGCTTCGCGGTCGAAAGGTACTTTATTCGGCCAGCTAAATGTGAGGCATGCGTTCAACATGACAAGAGGGACGAGCAATGATCGGTCCTTAATCGACACAGACAGAAACTAACAGCCCCCTAGAACCTTGTCTGGTTGCCTATAACTTTTTCCGTCCGGTCTCTAATTATCCATCACACATGGTTAATTCCAGAATATCATTTTTTCCATAGCTAAATTCTTCCAGTAACCACCTATAATGTAAGTGATCGGATATCACCGATCGCTACCGGTCTAAGCAAGGCTAAGCAGTTATTTGATCCTGACCTAACAGGATAAAAGGTAATAAGGTATGCAAGGATAGTAATAAATGCATCAACGGTTTCAATCAACTCCTACAACTTAATGCAACAATATATAAACTCATATATATATAAAGAATTGCTTTTATAAAGTAGGAGACTTAGAATGCTCCGGGGCTTGCCTCGCTCAAACGAACTAGGTTGATGATCCACGCACTCGGACAAGTCCTCTCCCGGCCCCTCTTCCTCTGGCACCTCCTGTGCCTGGACTTCTTGGGGATCTATCCCGGTCTGCTCTTCCTGAACTACTACTAGCAACTCCTCCTACGATCCTATATGATGCAGATGTATGAGTGCTAATGCATAGGTGCATCGAAGAGATGATATGTAATGATCATGATGCACGAAATGTAGATGAACATGTTTAATTTTATTAGACATAATAGAAGTAAAGCCCTTCTACAAGGTAGCCAACATCATCCAAGAACATGTACTACTATACTACTACTACAACTACTGTACTAACAGGCCAAGTCACCACAACAAGTTAAGGTGCTTCAAAGATACACCAAAGCAACCATTATTAACTAAACATGCATTAAAGAAGATTATTTTATTTCATTTTAAACTAGGAATACAACAGCAACATATATTTTTGGTGCTCATAAAAATCTGAGAAAATTACAGTAGCATAGTACTACTCTAAGTAGGCTACCATAAAATTTTCATTGCATTTAGATAAGTATAACAGCCTACACAAAAATGACAAGCTGTGGTGGATAATTGAGCATGAAAATACTCTGTACTACGAAAAGTGTCAAACAATAGATTTGGTATTTTTCCCATGATCTACATAGCATACAATCACTATACAAAAAGTTTCACCTACATGTATTATTCATATTTTTAGCCCTAGTAATTTTATAAGAAATCAACAATTAATACACATAACCTACCTAGCCATATTTTTCCACATAACATGCATGACATATATTTTTCACAGAAAGTAGATCTCAAGAATAGATCAACCAAACTGGAATCACATTTTTCTAATACATATAGGATTTACTAAACATTTCACAAGATATCAGCAATATTAAGAATTAAATAAAGCTCTACATTAAAGTATCTCAAAAATGACATGCAATATTTTCATCATGTAGATCTGGTGACAAGGAACACAACAAAATTTGTTTCATCAATTTTGGAGCAATTTTGAGCAAGTTATAAATTTCCAAAGCATCTAAATAGAAATCTGAAAATCATTTCTTAAATTCTTTCTGAAAATCCATGTTCAAAACTGCTAGAGCCACCCGGATCTCCACCCAGGCTTGCACCCCTGCAGCTGACAGTGGCCCCCACTGGTCAGCCAGCCCCAGCTGCCAGCCTCACGGGACAGGGGAGGCGGCGGACCGTCGAGATCTCGCCGACGACGAGGTCTCAGGCCCGGTGAAGGTGACCGGCGTGCTCCCCACCCTCGTGCGAACCCAGTGGTGCTCGTGGCATGGGTCAAAGAGCACGGGAAGCCGACCGCTGCCATGCATGGCGGAGCAGCGGCGCGGGTCATCGCCGGTGAGGCGTCCTCGGCCATGGCACGATGAGAGGAGGGGCTCGGGATACTCAGCGATGCAGTGCGGTGCTCGTGCGCGAGAAAGGAAGGCGGGAAAGAAAGCGGAGCGGGGCTGTCCGTGCGGAGCCAAACTCCGATGAGGAATTCCCAGTCGGAGAAGACTTACCACAGGAAAAGGACGCGAGCACCGGTTGCGCGAGGTGGAGGCGGTGCTCAGGGCAAGGCAGAGCTAGCCCTGGCGGACTAGAGCGGCCGGAACGGCCAACGCCGACGAGGAAGCTGGTGCGGGCGGTGGCGGAGGCGAGCGCTGCTGCTGCTGCTGTCCGAGCAAGAGAGGCAGGAGGCTCGGAGTGCAGCACCAGGGTGCGGTCGGCCGAGCCTTGAAGGCAGCGCGGCTTGGTTAGGACGGGCAGGCTGGTGGTGCCACGCGGTGTGCTCGTCAGCGCATGGCCGCCATGTGGCGTGCGCGCTCTGGCGTGGTCGAGCGTGGGCGTGGCAAACGGGCGAGGCATGGCGCGGCGGAGATAGGCCGGGTGAGGTGCGGGGCAGGCCAGGCCGGCTTCGCGAACTGGGCCGAAAGCAAGGCGCGAGGCCCACTAAGGTGAAATGAGATTTTTCAAATTATTTTCAATTCCTTTTTCATTCAAACGAATTTTTGAACCTTTTCAAAGTAGTTTCAAACTTTGGCCCAAAAATAAAAGTTGCTCAAAAATTTATTCTCTATAACTTTGCTTTTAAGACCAAAGTCAAATTCCAAATAGATTTTGAATTACAAAATTAAAATAAATATTAATTCAAAACCCTAATTTTGAAGAATTGTTTTTAAAAGCAAAATTTGGCAAAAATTTAAATATAAACTTTGCTCCAAATTGTATCCTAAATATTTATAAGCTATCTTAGTGATCAAACCAAGAAATCATATCACCCAACATGAGCATGGCATTTCAAATAGTTTAAACATGATGAATTTCAATTTAATTTCAGCACCACATGAAATGACACTTCCTTTCTTTAGAATAGAATACATAAATGCTGCTTATGCATAATGAAATGATGATTATGCTCATGAGATGGAATGTTAATGCATGCTTAACACCGAGGTGTTACAACAAGCCACTTTGATGAATGATCACTGCTCATGGCTTCTTCAAAAGCTACTTTGATGAATGATCACTGCTTATGGCTTCTTCAAATGAGATGGGATCATCCTCCATTTGAAATTCCTCAGTGTTGTATACTTCAGTCAACAGGAATTACTGATTTTCTAACTCTTTGAGACCTTCTAGGGGCCTCCACATTTGGTATATCTTCTGTTTAAGGCTGTTGTTGCTCCCCCTCATGTGTGGTAATAGGTTCTACAGGATCCTGAAGAACAGGTTCTTCATCATCATTCATCGTTGCCACAGGCAGAATAACAACAGGTGCTGGCACCATAGTATCTTGCACTATCGGTGCAGCGACAGCAGGTAGTGAGAAAAATGGCTCATGAATTATCAGAGTGGGCGCATACACCCGCTTCTCTTCAAGGTCAATTTCTCGAGCTACCATGCTCCCCCTCATCATTTCACCCTCTAGGAAGATAGCGTGTCTCGTTTCCACAAACTTTGTATGTCTATCTAGACAGTAGAAACAAAAACCTTTTGACTTTTCTGGGTAGCCAATGAAATGACAACATACTATTTTGGAATCTAGCTTCCCAATATTTAGGTTAAATACTTTAGCCTTAGCAGGACTTCCCCACACACGTAAGTGGTTAGGGAGGGTACTCTTCCCGTCCACAACTTATATGATATTTTGAGCACCGACTTACTTGGTACTCTATTGAGAATATGAATGGTGGTTTTTAATGCCTCCATCCACAGGCTCAACGGTACGGTGGAGTAACTTATCATACTACGCACCATATCCATTAGGGTACGATTACGTCTTTTAGCTACTCCATTCTGCTGAGGTTCGCCTGGTGTAGAATACTGGGCTACTATGCCATTCTCCTATAAGAACCTTGCAAAAGGTCCAGGAACTTGGCCATATAGGGTATGCCGACCGTAGTACTCCCCCCACGGTCGGACCTAACTATCTTAATCTTTAAATTGTGTTGGTTTTTAACTTCTGCCTTAAATATCTTAAATTTATCTAATGCTTCTGTTCTTTTTTTGATTAGATAAATATAGCCATAACGGGAGTAATCATCTGTGAATGTTATGAACGAATCATAACCATCCACACTCTTTATAGAAAACAGACCACAGATGTCTGTGTGAATTATCTGTAAAATTCCTGCACTTCATTTGACATCTTTCTTAATTTTCTTTACATACTTTTCTTTTATGCATTCTCTGCATTGTTCTAAATCTAAGAACTCTAATGGAGGAAGAATATCATTCTTAACTAGTCTTTCTATTCTCCCTCTCGAAATATGGCCTAAACGATAGTGCCATAATTTCGACAATGCATCATGAGCTCTCTTTCGTTTTTTGTTTACATCCATAGATGAGGATACATTCTCATTGTCGCACGCAACGTTCCCATCATCGCATACAACATTCACATCATCACGTAGTGATAACAAATAAAGCTCATTTTGTAAGATAGCAAGACCAACACATACATTATTAAATGTTATCTTATATTTGCCATTTCAAAAATGGCAATCTATCCATCATTATCCAAGAATGAAACACTAATCAAGTTTCTCTATAGGGAGGGAACATAAAGTACATCTCTAAGTAAAAGTATAAAACCATCAGCAAACTCTAGAGAAAGATCACCAACAACTTCAACATCTGCTTGGACTCTATTTGCAACTTTAACGTGTCTTTCTCTTCTTTGTGTATTTCTCGTCGAACGGAATCCCTGTAAAGAATTAGCAACATAAACAGTTGCACCCGAGTCAATCCATCAAGTAAATTTTGAATACTATACATACAAGGATTCATTTATGAACGTAATAACGTTCTCACCTTTCTTTGCCATGATCATCTTTAAGTAATTGGGTCAATCTTTCTTATAATGTCCCGTCTTCTTGCAATAGAGACACTGGTTTTTCTCTACTGTGAACTTGTTCTACTGAGACTGATGCAGCATGGGACCCTTTCCTTTTCACTTTGAGGAGGAGTTAGCATTATTATTCTTTTTCTTGTTGTCTTTTACATAATTGATAGTGCCACCATTGGCAACTTTTATTCTCTCCTCCTCTTACACACACATAGCCATGAGCCTCTTTATGTTCCACTTCTTGGACTGTATGTTGTAGTTGATAACAAAAGTGTCAAATTCCTAATCAGATAGACAAGGAACTCTTCCTTAAGAGCCAGATCCATTGGTTTTAGCTTGGATGCCAAATTGCTCATCCTTAGTATGTGCTCTCTTATGCTATTATTTTCAGAGTACCTCTCTATCACCAGCTGCTTTATCAGTTGGATAGCATGTCTTTGAAGAGCTAGTGAACTGACTCTTTATTCTATCAAGGTACTTGGTGGCCGTGTCACACTCTGGGATTGAGCCCATAATTGCAGGCTCAATCATATTCTTTATCACAGCCAAACATTTTTTGTTGGCAGTGACCTACTTCCTATGCTCAAGGTCATATGACATCTTTTGGGATGCAAAATCCCTCTCTCTAGTTGCCCAAGCGGCATCAGCCTCGTTTGTCTCCCTCACCGGTGCCACAGACTCAGTGGGACACAGTGAGGTGACTACCCAGTCCACCTCAGCCAAGATGAAGGCCAGGTCAATCTTTTTCTTTCACTCCGTGTAGTTGTCACCTTTGAGAGTGGGGACCTCTTTGATACAACCCATCAAATTGTATCCACCTGAAAAACACAATTCATATAGAGTGAGAACATAAATTATAACAACAATTGCATGCCTTGATTCCAACGTTGGTCAAAATTAAAATATACAACTGTTCTTATACACTAATTCTACATCACCGTTGGGCAGAAATAGAATTAATGCATGGAAAACTTATGATTAAACCTTATAATATTGCTATTATCAACGTTGATAAGAAAAATAACAATATTATAAAATTTACTGATTAAAATTGATTGCTCTTTAAATTAAATTCTTCCATTGTTTCGAATTTAATTAGAAAATCATTAACTTTAACATTGCAGCGAAAAAATAATTCAATTTAATGAATTTTACCCACAAGAAAATTCTATTTTCTATTTACTTTAAGCCATTTATCTATTTTTCAGGAAATAAATATTTATTGGAAAAAGAAAAACAAAAAATGATTCAAAATCAACACTGTTCTTCAGCCCGGCCCACTCTGCTTGCGCACGCGCTATGCCTCCCAGGCCGCAACCTGGGCCTGGGCCGCCAAAGCCACGCGGCCGTGCACGCCCGCCTGGGCCGATCATTGGCCCAAACGATCTACACCGTCCATCTTAATCCGATGGCCATGCGCGCGTTTCGCTCAAAATAAAAGCCGACGCCGTGCTCCCCCGGGGAAACCCCTAACCCATTCTTTGTTGCTCTCTCTCTCTTCGCCACTCTCCTTCCTCACTCAGCCCCGCAGCGCAGAGAGCGAGCCCAAGAGCGAACGACCATGGCGGCCGAAGGAAGTGGCGGCGCCACCGCGCGCCCCTTCGTCGGTGCGTGCGTCCACCCGAGGGTGAGCTCACCGCCATCGAAGGGCCACGCTGTGGTGCCCTTAACACCCGAGGCAGAGCCACGCGGTGGCGTGACCTGCCCGATCAGCGCCTCCGATTTGATTTTTCTTTCAGTTTTGATTTGAGATCGGCGAGATAAGCCCCTTACCCTCTTCCCCTTTCCCTCTCCTGTCTTTGGGTCTTGCTGTGTTCTTCTCGGTTCTTTGTCAATTAGGGATTAGGGTTAGGGTTATGATGAGTACAGGCTCGATCTTCCGAGAGGTAGCCGGTAAGTTCGATTTGTGGAGATCTCGATGTTGGCGATCCGGCTTCAAATCAGACACGATTCGAACCCTGCAACCGTTACACCACCGCTCCGTTGGTTATCAACCAAGCACAACTTGATTGACCTCGCCAAGAAGGCTTTTCCTGCAAGCGAATCGAAGAGCACAAGCAAGAAGGTAAAACACGCAATCTGAAATTGCAAATATGAATGACGCGAATATCAATAGAGGGTTCAAGAACTCGGTTCCAAAGGACTAATCGACACAGTGGAGGAGATCAAGAACAGGGGCCCTGGATCACTGTAAAAGGATTTATCACCACAGTTACAATGAACGATTCTGTTTCTCGAGGGAAAACTAAACTCTAAACAAAACCCAATTGTATAGCAGCGGCGGCGGCTGTGTTTATAGTCTAAGACTCGACCTAGGGTTGGGGACGGCTAAGGGTTGGGCGCCCACAACTTGGGCTTAAGGCCCGACATGATACATGGCCAAGTTGGCCCAAATAGGTGACACAGCACCTTGCTGTGGTCACACAGAATGATCCACGGACCTTCTGGAGCTGGGACCAGATCCAAAACGACGGCATCGTCGTCCCCTTTCCAACGCATCCAAGAATGGCCCGTTTCGATGTCGTATGAGGAAGTTATGACCAAAACAGTGACGACGTGTCTGCTGAATCCGAGGACGACGTGGCAGCTGAGTTGGAAACGAATTGCAACTTGGGGAAGACCATGGCGTCGGTGTGTCCAGCGTGGTGATGTCCTCATCATCCTCCCCTTCTCGAATTGGAGTCGTCCTCGACTCCATCTTGGCGATGTCCTCATTATCCCCTCCTTGTAGAATTGGAGTCGTCCTCGACTCCATCCCATCATCAGCGAACTCCTGCAAAAGGTTAGTGACAGCAGGCAATGCACCAGACATAAAAGGTTGACAAAACATAGTATAACATGGTGCATCAGGATTATCACATAACTCAGCAGTAGCAGGAGTTGTAGCAAGAAAAGCACCTCCTTTTAACTTAATCCCATTATTTTTAGCAATGTCTGTTGGAGGTTTATTTTTGATCTCATTAGCATGTTTAATAATATCCATAGGAGACAAAGGCAGCAATGTAATTTTCTTGTCCTTATGTATGATAGTGTATGTATTAGTTCTACCATGATGTAAGGCATCATTATCAAATTCCCATGGGCGACCTAACAAAATGGAACAAGTTTGCATAGGGACAACATCAAAATCAGCAGTATCATGATAAGAGCCTGTGAAAAAGCTAATGCGTGCTGATTTAGTTACCTTAGTCTTACCACTATTATTGAACCATTGAAGTTTATATGGATACGAATGTTGTCGTGTGGTCAAGCCAAGCTTGTCAACCAAATCTAAACTCACCAAGTTGTTGCAACTCCCGCTATCAATGATAGTGAGAACACGACAACCCTGCACAAGGAGATACATGTGGAATAAATTGTGGCGTTGGATCTTCATCTCGTCTTCATGACCCACATGTGTACTCAACACACGCTGCACAAGAAGGCTAGGGTAGTCCGCGGCAGCAGCGACAGAGTCAATGGTGATGGCCTCCTTGTCATGATCGCCCTCGATGGGATCTGCATCAATGTTAGCAGCAAGGGCTAAATCATCTTCAACATCACTAGCACTTACATATCCATCCTCGGTAGCAATGAAAGCGCGACGACTAGGGCATTCCTTCATGACATGTCCCATGCCTTTGCATCGGTGGCAAATGATTTTAGAGCTGGACAAGGAGGAGCTAGTAGAAGCACCCGGAGTGCCACCTTTCTTCAGCTGTGGAAACTGTACATTAGACAATTTACTTACCCTGGAAGAAAATGGAGGTGTAGATGGCTGTGGTGCAACAGGAAGCTTGGGCGTCTCCAGCTCGGAACGCTGCTGAAAATTCCTCCCATTGTTAGACCTGAAAGGCTGGTGTTGTTTGCGTCCCTGTACTTCTCGTTCGGCCTTAATAGCAAGATGATACAATTGGGAAAAATTGCGCCATTCTTTATAATCAAGTATGTTCTGTATATCATGGTTTAAACCACCAAAAAATCTAGCACTAGCATCATCATCATCTTCATTTATACCACAACGTGCTAAACCAATAATCAATTCTTGATAGTATGCTTCTACTCCTTTATCACCTTGTTTTAAAGTTTGTAGTTTCAAACGTAAATCACGTTGGTAATAAGGAGGAACAAAACGAGATTTCATACGTTGCTTTAAAACATTCCAAGTTTGAGGCACAGCAGCAGCATTATTGGCATTGCAAAGATCACTCCACCAGAACAACACAAAATTAGTAAACTCACTGGTAGCAAGTCTAACTCTATGCTCAGTAGGGACATTATGAGAATCAAATTTTTGTTGAACAGAAAGCTCCCAATCTAAATATGCCTCTGGATCAACATTACCAGCAAAAGGTGGTAGACTAAATTTAATCTTAGTAAAAGGATCATTATTACCATGATTATTACCTGCCATACCGCGACGATTGAAGTTGAGGCGGCGACGGGCACCACCGTCAGCATACGCATCTTCATCACCAGCATCTTCATCATCAGCATGATAAGGTGGAGGGCGTTGCTCAAGCTGTTCAATGCGGGTGACCAGATTGTTCACGTTGCGCGTCAGCTCGGTCATAAGATTGCGTTGTTCAGTCATGAACGTTGCAAGCTCGCCCTTGGACACGCACTCATTGAAGTCCGTCGGAGTTCCTGCCATGGTTAGAAGATAGAAAAAGACAACACCAAAGTATTATCCCTATCAACTAAAAGGCAACAAGTGGTGGTGGTGAAAGTGGAATGCAAAATCACAAGCGGCTTACCACCGTCTTGCCTGTATTCTTACCAACGCCAAACAGGAGCAAAACCAAAGTGGCGAAGCAATCTGTTGTTGAGCGTGGGTAACAGTTGCAAGATGAACCTGTGCTGACAGAAGAATATGTGGAGCTATGGGTAGGCACACAATATGACAGCAAGGAGTAGCAATTAACGAGTGCAGAGTAGCGATTGTTCAATCTGGATCCAAAGTACAAATCACAGTTGCTGGCTAAGACGTGTCAAGACGTAGCGCAACAAGGTGAAAACAAAGGACGATCGAAAGAACTCACAGAACAAGCAAATAGCCCGGATTTCTCCTTTTTCCTGAATTTTTTCCGGATTTTCCCAAAAGGCACTAGTAGAAAACAAACTTTTTTTTTACTATTTTTTTTATACTTTTCTCTAATAAGGATCACAAAAGAGGCAACCACAAAAATTGGCACCTACAACTGAGGTGGGATGTGGTCTACAGAAATTCAGCACGTTCTCTGAAAAGCGTGCAAAAACTTTGACAATTTTTTTTCTATATTTTCCCGAATTTTTTTGGCAATTCTGATGAAACCAAACAGGGCGAAGCCGAGTTTGGGTCGGGTCCAAATGGTGTCAAGAAGCTGCACAAAAAATTTCAGATTTTTCTGATAAACGAGCGAAAAGTTATGCCTGTTTTACCGAAGGTATGTCAAGGTATGTTCTCCGGGAGGCACAACACGGCGGCGGCAGTTAGGGCAAAGCGTCCCTAAACTCTAACACCGATCACAGCAGTAGGTATTCGCCTGATGATGTAAGGAGGGCTGTGATGCAGGCAAAATAAGAGCGGCTGGCAACCTATCTAGGGTTTGCGCGGCGGCGAGAAGTTACACAAGGCGGCTAGCGGGGCAAGTCGAGTAATGTGGTGGCTTCGACTTGTTGTTTGGGAACGGTGGATGGGATAGCGGCGGAAAACAAAATCACAGCAACGGGCGATTGAACTACGACCACGAACACAATCCTAAACCAGCAACAAGACTCGACCACGGACACAAACTCAACAACACGAATCTGAAACAAAATTGCAAAGGCACAAAGGGCGATAGGACAGCAGAAATTGAAATATTTTTGGGCTTTTTGTGGACTCTAGGTAATGAACAAATATGAATCTAAGGCAAACGAGATTATACCTCACGGTAAACCTGAAATATCTGATACCAATTGATGAGTACAGGCCCGATCTTCCGAGAGGTAGCCGGTAAGTTCGATTTGTGGAGATCTCGACGTTGGCGATCCGACTTCAAATCAGACACGATTCGAACCCTACAACCGTTACACCACCGCTCCGTTGGTTATCAACCAAGCACAACTTGATTGACCTCGCCAAGAAGGCTTTTCCTGCAAGCGAATCGAAGAGCACAAGCAAGAAGGTAAAACACGCAATCTGAAATTGCAAATATGAATGACGCGAATATCAATAGAGGGTTCAAGAACTCGGTTCTAAAGGACTAATCGACACAGTGGAGGAGATCAAGAACAGGGGCCCTGGATCACTGTAAAAGGATTTGTCACCACAGTTACAATGAACGATTCAGTTTCTCGAGGGAAAACTAAACTCTAAACAAAACCCAATTGTATAGCAGCGGCAGCGGCTGTGTTTATAGTCTAAGACTCGACCTAGGGTTGGGGACGGCCAGGGGTTGGGCGCCCACAACTTGGGCTTAAGGCCCCGACACGATACATGGCCAAGTTGGCCCAAATAGGTGACACAGCACCTTGCCGTGGTCACACAGAATGATCCACGGACCTTCTGGAGCTAGGACCAGATCCAAAACGACGGCATCGTTGTCCCCTTTCCAACGCATCCAAGAACGGCCCGTTTCGATGTCGTATGAGGAAGTTATGACCAAAACAGTGACGACGTGTCTGCTGAATCCGAGGACGACGTGGCAGCTGAGTTGGAAACGAATTGCAACTTGGGGAAGACCATGGCGTCGGTGTGTCCAGCGTGGCGATGTCCTCATCAGGTTAGGGTTAGGGTTTTGTTCACTGTTGTTCTTCCCCATGACTGATTCATGGGTTAGGTTTCGGCTTTGAGATCCGAGACTCTTTCTTTTCTCTGTTCTTCACCCGATTAGGGTTAGGGTTTGATGACCCTCTTCTTTTCTTAGATCTAAACGGGTCTACTCTATTTCTTACCACTGACATGATCTACATCTAGACAGAGGGTTCCAATAGGCTAGATCTACACCTAGTTAGGCTCTAGTACCATTGTTAGACCTTAAGCAGGATCTCTAGGCATAGAACTAGCATGTCTATTTGCTTTTGAATAAAACTGTGAGTCCTAGAACATCTACTAGTGCAGTAGTAGTAGATAGAACGAGAGAAAGAGAAGGGTGAATGGTGCAAACCTTCGACCGCCTTGGATGAAGATGGGCTCACCATCACAGTGCTTGGCGATAACCTAGTGACGGTGTCGAGTCAAAGGGCGGTAGTGCAGTAGTGGTTGCAGGGCAGCCCGACGACGTAGCAGCCCCTCGGTGTAGATGCAGAGGCGGTGGCGGCACGGCTGGTGGCTTCCCGTCACTAACTGCGCCCCTCTAGATCGGATTAGGGATTTCAGTGGGGAACTATAGCTCAGGTGAACCTCGTAGTCAGAGCCGTCGGCCCCCACCCCTATTTATTGCGCAGTGTGACCAGGGCCCTCTAGCCATAGTGAGCTAGGCGTCCCCGTTCAAGGCGCTGATCAAAGGCCCAACTGGATCGTTGGGCCCAATTTAGGATTAGAGATCAATCTAATCAGAAGAGCCATGTGATGTTTGTGTAGCTCGCTGAGATCAAACGACGTGGATCAAGCAAGATAGTAGAGTACGTATACAAGTAGATGGGTTCAGTAGGTTTCTTTATTACTAGTCCGTTGAGCAGTTATTTTCTGGAGTAGATACCCACCATTTATCGCCCTGTTTGTTTGGGTTTGTTTGGCTGATAAGCTATGGTTGAAAATACTGTTGACTGATTTGGTGTGAGAGAAAAATACTGTTTGTTGGCTGAAAAAGTACGGCTTATAAGCCAAACAAGCCCAAGTGAACATGGCGCATATTATCTTTCGGTAGCTTCGGGACATTGGCCGCAGAGAATAGCAATTGTAGTTTCCTGCACATATCCAAGCAACGGGAGGCCATTTTAAGCATGTTAGCTGGCCAGACGAAGGTCTATGTTCGGCTGCTCGTAAAGCCGCTTGTGCTGATTTATACGACTGATTTGTTGGAAGAGAAAAATATTATACCATGACTTATAAGCAAGCCGGCTTATAATGACAGCTGAATACTCCCGAAGCGAATGCACAAACATATTTTTTTGTGATCACCTTTTAAAAGCCATATATTTCTACATAGGACACTAGCTATATAGAGCGACCTAAGGGGGTGTTTGGTTCCAGGACTAAAGTTTAGTCCGTGTCACATCGAACGTTCGGATGCTAATTAGGAGGACTAAATATGAGCTAATTAAAAAACTAATTACACAGGAGTAGACTAATTTACGAGATGAATCTATTAAGCAATCATTAGCACATATTTACTGTAGCACAACATTATTAAATCATGGACTAAATAGGCTTAAAAAATTCGTCTCGCAAATTAGTCATAATCTGTGTAATTAGTTATTTTTTTAATCTATATTTAATACTCCATGCATGTGTCTAAACATTCGATGGGACAGAGACTAAAATCTGAACTAAGAACCAAACACCCCGAGATAAGGAGCATATTTCCTTGTCTGCAAAGCACACTCGCAGAAATTTTGAGCAGTACTCCAATCCTGACACACACCCACTCATTCTGCAGGGAGCTCGTGTAGTGTGAAAAGGTTGGCTAGGGGACGAATACAGTATACGCGGTTCTGCAGAAGGAAAGGGAGAGGACGTTGCTTGCCCACCCACAAATGGCTGACGACGACGAGAAGCATGTGCATTCATCTGAGCAAAGGAGGCATTTAGCTCATATGATCGTCGCTGAAAAAGCTGAGCCGGTTGTCTTCTTCCCTCCTCCGTCCGCCGAGGCGCCGAACCAAACCACAGGAAAGCAGGCGAAATCGATCATTTCGCCGGAAATCGAGATCGAGATGCTCTCGTCGTCCTCCTCCTGGCCACGCACAAACACCGCCCGGAAAAACGCCCAGCAGCCAGCATTTGTTTGGCTGACACCATCAATACTTCCAGAGAACCAAAATATCCGAGGGTACATAAGACTGTGTCTCGGTGAACTGCATCCTGTGGGTGGGAATAATCGTCGTATTAGCTACAGTAGTATTTTCGTATAATCTATTTCATGTACAAAAAAGTATACTAGCTTCTTTTGCGCCCCCCCACCCAAAAAAAAGAGTATTTTACTTTCAGAAATATGCGAGGATTTTCCTAGAGATTTGCTAACAGTAAAAATCTTTCCGTTCCACCTACTTATGTAGAAATTTGATCACATGTCTTTTTGAAGTTTTTTTTTCTGCTGTACGTTTTGCGAGATTTCTGTGTACCAAATGTGGCCTTAGCAAAGGTGAGTCCGGAACTCACAAGATTTTTTTTAACATGCAGCCATGCTCGAGTGAGCTCATCATAAAGGCAACTAGTACATACATGCATATGATGCCAATCACAATTTCATCCATTCACACCACCGAAGACTGATATACAGCCTGTTCGCTTGTTTGTAAATAATCGTAAATTTTTAGTTAAGAATAGTGTTTTTCTTTCATACTAAACTAGCCAGTAGTAAATAATCCACGATCGTTTACTGCCTCCCGAATTGGCTGATAGCTGGCCAGTCCATATTCAAAGCTACCATCGTGTTTTTTCTGGACGGAGGAGTACGTCCAAATCTGCTGCTGTTGGTCAGCTAGGTTTGGCATGCATGTCGGTGCCCTGAAATGGCAAGAAAAAAGATCGATCTCGCCTCGCGCGCCAGCTAGCTAGTACTGTCTCATAGCAATGTTACCGCAAGGTATATGCTTTGGCAAATGGCAAGGCTTGGTTTGGTGCCACTGCGATTGAAGAAAGGTGCTCTCTCGCTGCACATGCAAGGACATGAAAATAGCATCGCTTTGCCAGTATATACGAATATTAAAATGAAAGCACATTCCCTTAGGTCTGCTTTTCTTTTAAAACCCTTTGTAGTAGTGTTGCAGATTTACAGTCTCACGCCCTCCGTACCATAAAGAACATAAATCTTATTTTTTAAGGTAAAATTAATATAGGCGTGAAATTACGTATTTATCCTTCCTTCATCATTCTTTCCATAAGTAGAAACTAGAAAATAATCATTGCATTCTAGAGTGTTCTGCTCATGGATAAATAAAGTAGAGGTATTTTAATAGGTGGGTCCTATTAGAAAAAGAAAAAAAGTCTACTTAACCCTCCACCTTTCATACTTGGTCTATTTCACCCCCCAACTTTTAAACCGTCTGTTTTACCCTATGAACTTTCCAAAACCGTCTATTTTACCCCCTGGGCGGTTTTTTGACAGCGGTTTTGCTACAGTAACGACGTGTTTGCTACAGTGCAAAATTAGATTCGCTATGTAGATCTACTCATGTGGAGTCCAACAAAATTAGATTTTTTATTTTATGATTTTTCTATGATTTACTGTGATTTTTCAAATATTCATCGAAAATAAATAAAAAAAAAAGAAAATCCAAAACCACCGGCACTGCAGCACCAACAGTGCTGTAGCGGATCCGCTGTAACTGTAGCAAAACCGCTGTCAAAAACCGCCCAGAGAGTAAAATAGACGGTTTTGGAAAGTTCAGGGGGTAAAACAAACGGTTTCATAGTTGGGGTGAAGTAGACCAAGTATAAAAGGTGGGGGGTTAAGTAGACTTTTTCATTAGAAAAATTGATGATATTATGTCTACAATTACATTATTTATGAGAAAAGATTTGAAATGCAGGTTTTTTTTACTTGTTAGTAACATACATGACCGTCACGAGAGTATACATAAATTACGTGTGCAGTGGGCCCGTGCCTGCACACAAGAAAATGTTGTCTGCTTGACATATATCCTGCAGTGAGGTGACTGCAATTTTCTTAGATCCGTTAAGGGAACATTAGGCCGAGGGCACGTGCTAGGATTCTGGATCCGTAGCTACAAGCCTGCACAATCTAGGCCTTGTTTAGTTGGATGAATTTGGATTTTAGGGTTACTGTAGCCCGTTCATTTTTATTTAGCAAATAGTGTTCAAACATGGACTAAATAGGCTTAAAACGTTCGTCTCGTAATTTTCCACCAAACTGTGCAATTAGTTTTTCTTTTTGTCTACATTTAATACTCCATGCACGGGCCGCAAATATTCGATGTGACAGGTACTGTAGCAACTTTTTGGAAGTTAGGGTGTAACTAAACAAGGCCCTAGTAGTGTACGTACAAGTTTGTATACCAAGTGTAGTGTATGCATGATTGTACTGTAAAATTTTTAACCCACACCTCCTGGCATGGGCACGTACTTCTAGAAAGTTCCCGAGAGGCCATTTCTCTACTGACCCCGTGAAAAAGGGGAAAGCTTGGTAAGCGCAAAAAGCATGACACATTTTATGGTCGTTTCGAGCAAAGTTAGGCGCCGGCCGCGTGGTGGACGACGATCATATACTTCGACCTCGTTTTCTTTAGCATACTTGTCGTAGCTAAGCTATCTAGTATAGCATGGTAGGTCTCGCTCTCGCGCTCACGATATGGATGCAAATTCAGTGCACGGTCGATCAATCGATGCTAGCTGCCTGCGATTTGTAGAGTGGATCCATGCATTGGATGACTGATGATAGGATAGGAGGGAGCGCCCTTGCATTGCTTTTGAAGCAAAGCACGAGCGCCATGATTCGGCGTGGTGTCCTTTCTAGGAGCCACGCATGGGATGGGAGGGGGGGCGCATGATACGCGTGTTTCGCCGGCTTAAGCTGTGGCAGTAATGATTTGCATGCGATCCGTATGTAGCAGTTGCTTTTTACTGCTAGTAGGGTCAAAATGGCACAAATTGAAGGGGTCCGTGCTTTGCCTTGTTACGGTTTTAGCATGCGTCGCTGCAAAGCTCTAAGTTTCGTAAGTTCTCTGCATGTCTCGCACGCAATCAGTGACCAGAGATAATTAATGGACCCCTCTGGAAGCTGAATAAGGCCAGTCAGATGGATAAGTAGCAAGTATGTATATATAGGTGGTACTTATCGGAAGCCTCATCACAACGAACAGGACCACTTCACTCACTGTAGGCGTTGATATGCAGGAGCGTCTTCCTTGCTTCGGTGTTTAGGCCGTGATGACAAAGCACTAAGGCTAGCTAGTGTCACTATGCACGAATGCTGAGCGGCTCGCAGTTTTCACCATGTGCACTTTAGAATGGCCGTGTCCGATCCTCGCTTATTTACGACTATATATAAATTTGATGAAGCCTCCCTCTGTTCATATATATATATAAACTAGTCCATACAGTCTCGGGTTTCAACGCAAGCAGGCATGGGATGTCAGATGACGGTATTGGCGAATAGACAAGTCACAAATAAATTACTTGTCATGTTGAAGTAACCCCGTCACTGTAGACGAATAGATCAATTACCAGTACCACAGAGGAGGACGTTTTGGCATTCAAAAACTGTCTCACAGAGGAGGTCGTTTGAGACCATGGGTCCCACCTGAGGAGGGATGTGGGCCTACTACAGCTTCTCCCATTCGTCCCGTCCCAACCAGAGCCGGTCTCCTCTGTTCTTTCGTTTCTCACCCCACCAGCGCCACTGCACCTGTCCTCCTCTTCCAGGCATCCCCATGGAGGTGGAGCAGGCCAGCGTCGCGCGCGGACCGGAGCAGCGGAGGTGGAGCGGCCCGATGCCGAGCGGCGCATCCCGAGCGGGTGTCGCCCTCTTCCTTCTTCCCCGTCCACCGTCCCGCCTAGATCCACGCGCAACCGAGGTCACCGCCCAGCTCGAGATCCAGGCCGGTGCCGCGACCTCAGGCAGGCGCAACCGCCGGGCAAGGAGGAGGCGCAGCCGCAGGGCTTCCTCCGCCAGTACCCCTCGCCACCGCCCACCACCCCTGTACCGGCCGTCACCTCCTCCATCGCGCATCGTCTCCGCCGCCATCCCCTCGCCTGCCGGTCGCCTCCCGTACCGACCCCTCCCTCCAGCGGATGTGGCCCTCATACGGGGAAGGAGCAACCTCTTCTCAGGCAGGCGCAACCTCTTCTCCACCGTACCGACCCCTCCCTCCAGCGGATGTGGCCCTCATACGGGGAAGGAACACCGGAGAGAAAAGTCCGGATCTGGACAAAGCTGAGCGCAGGAGAGAAAATATCGTGTGGGGAGTGGGGATGGAGGGAGGACCGAACATTGAAGTAGGGGCATGCAGGTCTTTTAACATAATCATTGGTACTAGTGCCGATTCCTAAAAGGACCAGTAATATGGGATAGAGGGAGTACACGATGCCACTGGGATGCAGTGCTGTTGGACGGAATTTTGCTGAGCACAAGGTAGGCTACCCATGCTCCCATGCTAGGGGTGTCTGTTAATGTAAATTTGTTCGCTTGAACTTATCAGTTATGGTACAGTGTTTTTCTCTCACAACAAATTAGTGAATAGTATTTTTCACTATCGGAAACAGTGAGTTTGTCGTTTGCCATAGGCACTAGGCAAAGACCAAAAAACACTCGGCAAAAGATTTGTCGAGTGTAACACTTGGCAAATAGCATAAGGCATCTATAGTGTTGGCAAACGCCTCTTTGTTGAGTGTTTTCTATCGGACACTCGGCAAACACTTTGCCGAGAGCAGAAACCGACACTCGGTGAAAAAAATAACACGACGGCGTGGAGACGGTCACGGCGCCTTTGCTGAGTGTCAACTCCCAGACACTCGGCAAACCTGCATCCTTTGCCGAGTTCCAAATCCCAGACACTCGACAAAGCTTTCTCATTTTGTCGTGTGTCAAATTTCAGGCACTCGGTAAACCTGCCTCCTTTGCTGAGTGTCAACTCCCAGACACTCGACAAAGATTCCTCCTTTTGTCGTGTGTCAAACTCCTCAGCACTCGACAAAGTTGCCTTCTTTGCTGAGTGTCAACTTTGAGACACTCGACAAAGGCTGGCCCCGAACGTACTAATTTTGGCTTCTTTGCCGAGTGTCGCAGCGCAGACACTCGGCAAAGAAGCCATTTTAGTCCCAGAAAGCAGATATTTTTTGCCACGTGTCCCTCTTTACCGAGTGTATTTTCATGGCACATGGCAAATAGAGCTTTTGCCGAGTGTAACACTCGGCAAAGCTGCCACAAATAATCACTTTATTTGTTTCGGTCATAACCACGTACCACATTTAAATAAACATCACATCCATCACAGATAGTTCACAATAGGCATCACATGCAGTTCATATAGATATATCGACAACACATTAATGCAAATAAACTTCAGAATCACTAGTAGGTTCATTCACAACCACAAATAATCACAGGTAATCCACAAATGCAAATAAAATCACAAGTAGTCACTTAGGCCACGAGTTCCACTGCGACCACGTTGGGTCATGAGGCTCATTCGATGCCGCCGATTAATGCTGCACAAATGAGAAGAGATTGCATGTGTGAGTCAAGATTGCACAAAGGAGAAGAGATTGCTGCACAACTAGTTGGTAACAAACATATAACATTAGTCACTAAGTTTCTAGTGTCTAGGCATCTTTGTAAGATTGATTCTACATAAACTAGAAATGATGATTATAAGGTTGTAAAGCCACAAACAGTGCCTGAAACAGTGTTTGGAGCAAGATGAGGAGGAGGGACTAGCATCGGTGACGGAGGTTGACCGATTACAACATAAACACCCCTCATATATTCAAACATCTACAGCTCCATCCTCTACCGCCTCCATCCTCTACCGCTCTGCCTCCATCTTCACCTCTAGCTCCTCCCGGTGCCTCATTTCTTGTTCCAGTTGAGCCTACAATATTTCATCCCAATGTTACAATGCAATGCAAAAGTATGTAAAAATCAATGAACGATGAATAAAACAGAAATAACCTATAGTGCGTTCATCTAGAACCGTGTAGAGTCCGGCCATGGGCATATCGCCGGACTAGAACCCGTGCTCCGTGCTCGAATCTGGGAGAGAGTGGGAGTACTGGCCGTGTCGATTGTGCCATTGCCAATCCAGAACCGACCATGCTTCTTGCCTCCTCCCGCCCTCATGACCACTTCTCCATCAAGGTCATGGGTGCTCAGATCGTACTCTAGGCCATGGACCACCCTTGCCATCGATGTGTATCCATCGAGGCGGTTGTGGATGGACTCATTGCTGTACGTCGAGGGCGGGTCCTCCGGGTTGTAGGCGACATCGGACGTCGCCTTCCC
The DNA here is from genome assembly GCF_019320115.1 of Miscanthus floridulus. Classification (NCBI taxonomy): domain Eukaryota; kingdom Viridiplantae; phylum Streptophyta; class Magnoliopsida; order Poales; family Poaceae; genus Miscanthus; species Miscanthus floridulus. The sequence goes on from NC_089590.1 coordinate 45,864,524, forward strand.
CTTGTGGGCCAAAGCATATGCCATGAACTAGGAGCAAGGCTCGCCACCATGTGCCGCTGACTACAAAAAAGCAACATGATTAGAAATTATGCAGAGCTGAGCGTTAGAATAAAGAAATAAATTCACGTACCCATCTAGCCACGTATTCTGAGAGGTTGGGGTTGCAAACGCTACTCCCGACAAGCATTGTGATTCTCCTCCCACGCGAGGTCGCACCACCTGTCCACCATCCGGGCCCAGCACTGCAGATCATAGGCGCACCACCACGGAGGCACCTACGTCATCAAGTATATGACATATAAGAAGATGAAATTAAGCGTAATTAATCTAAAAAAATAAGTATTAATGTTCTATATTTACCTTCAGGTATTGTTCCGAGGTCAGGCTCATGGTTCTTGCCGCCCTTTTAGGGATCCTCTCTCTAAGAATTTCCGTATGGTATTGGATCACGGCCTGGATGCGCGCCTCGTAGTGCATGTCGTTGATGAGTTTCTTGGCAGCTTTGTCAGCTACAACATCCGCCTTGGCCTCGTATCCCTCCTCGTATCTAAAGAAATCCTGCATATATAGACGTGATATATCCAGACATTATTTCAAGAATGTCCAATCAATGCGATGTATTGAGTAATGTAGTGCGAGAAAGACTTACCCAAAGCTCGGCCTTGACACGTTGTGCCTTGTCGGCGAATACCCTGCCATCCCGATCAGGGGTGTCGGGGACGATGGCATAGTGGGCCCATGTGTAGGCCGGCTCGATAGTTCCATCGAACTGCATCAGGCCAGGGAACTTTTCCTTGATCAAAAGACCAAGGATGCCGTTCACATGGCGTGCGTGATCACCCCCATCGACCTTCCTCCAACCCCTGCCCAAGTGATTAAGATAAATCATTAGTTTCTATTGTAATTTTGAACATATCAAACGAAAAATTAGTGATAACGTATAAAGTTACTTGTCTCCATCGGGTCGAATCAACGGACGTCTCTCAAGAGGTATCGGTCGCCTTGGGAGGGTCAAGGGACCTCGCAACCACACACGTGACAAACTTGAGGAAGAGGTACCCCCTGTCTCCTCCTCCTCCACCCCTGCCTCCTCCTCCACCCTACCTCCTCCTCCTCCACCCCTGCCTCCTCCTCCACCTATACCTCCTCCTCCTCAGAGGATGAGTGAGCGGAAGGTAACTCAGACGGCGACGAAGGTACAGGCGATGGTGGCCTCGTCTTGCCACCACCCTTCCCTCGACCCCTAGGTCTACCCCGAGGTCTCTTCCTGGATCCCTCAGCTGCATTGGACCCTTTATGCGTCATTGTCGCTTTTGAGTAAAGCGACGCTATCCTCTTTGTACCGCCCACCATTGTTCAATCATCTGCAATTAAAAAGACTAAACTAATTAGCACAGATAATACATTAAAATAGGTGCAAAATAAACAAAACATACTTAGAAAATAACATGGTATGACAAATAATAAATCAATTAGCATGGATCATACATGTATTAGAAATAATCATCATGATCGGGATTAGCTGGATCATAAGTCTCATGATCACTATCATGCATGTCGATATAATCATCCCCATGCTCTGAAGGAGGAATGTTGTCATCACCATCATTGCTTAGATGTAATCACTAAAGTAATTCTAAGTCCTTCACATTCTCAACCTCATCTCCAGCATCCTCGTCAGCACCACTTTCATTGTCTACTTCCATACCCTAATCTTCGGTTAAGTCTATCTCAAAACTCCCTTTGAGCCCATCTTCTAGAAAGAACTCTCTATCATATGTGTTGGGGTCTATGTTGTAATCTTGATTGTTTAGGACAGGTAGTTTACCGTGTCCCTATAAGTTCAAGCAGGGTAGTTCGTTATATTAGTCGCACATATGAGCAACTTGTAATATCAAACTAAGTATGAGCCAAATTGGACAGTAGCTTCTATTTGAACCAAGAAATGAAATTGGGCATTCCATTTCCCGCACCCTCTCTAAGAAGGCTCGAAGTTTCCTACGGGGTAGGTTCCCTTGATTCATGCAAGAATAGTTCATGAAATTCCCTATACCAACGAGAAACAAGGTAGTTGGACACAAAATTATGACTACTTCAGTAAAAGTTTGTTGAGAACTTATAGCATGTACGGCTCCACTTCGGATAGGTTGATCAACACATATAGCATAATAGTGCACCACTCTTCATGTTTCAAGGTCTTGTTAGTCGCACCACTTGCACTTCCTAGTTGCCCTCAGAAAATGCTAAGATTCGATTCATCTTTGCCAGCATTATAACGAGGAGGTGGATTATGCACGCTAGGAAGGTTGTCAGCATAGTATTTTGTTGTGAAGTTTGACACCTCCTCCAGAATGTATGCCTTTGCTATGGATGCTTCAATTTTGTATTTATTTTTATATTTAGTTCAAAGAACCTTTTGAAATCTCTCAATTGAATAGCACCAACGGCCCTGCATAGGCCCCCCCATTTGTGCCTCATATGGGAGGTGCAAAATTAAATGCTGCATCGGATTGAAGAAGCTAGGTGGAAAGATCTTCTCCAACTTGTAGAGCAACATAGGCACCATTCTTTCCATGTCTGCAACCACGGTACGAGATAACTCTTTAGCACAAAGCGGGCGGAAGAAATTGCTCGACTCTGCTAGCACTATCCAGACATGCTTAGGGACATAGCCTCGAACCATCACCGACAGTAGCCGCTCAAGCCATATGTGGTAGTCATGACTCTTGAGCCCGTTGATTCGCAAAGTAGCTAAGTTCACTTCCCTTTTCAGATTCATTGCATACCCATTAGGGAACATTAACATTTGGAACCATTCTAGTACTTCCCTCCTTTGGGCCCTCGTTAGAACAAAATCGGCCTTAGGCTTTCTCCATGACTTGCCGCCTCCGGGAGGCGCCATGTCTAGCTTTGGTCTATTGCATAACCTCGCCTGATCCACTATAGCCTTAACATTATCCTTTGTCTTATCAGGAATGTCCATGATTGTACCAAAAATTAACTCGGCGATATTCTTTTTAGTGTGCATTACATCAATGTTATGTGGAAGTAGAAGGTCATCAAAATAGGGGAGGTTCCACAAGCATGACTTGTGAGTCCATGCTTGTTCCTCACCATATCGTAGAAAATAATCTCCTTGGTCATTGACATCGAGAGCGTCTAACTGAGCATGAACCATGGCACTAATCATCATCTAGGGTGCAGGGCCTTCAACTACTACATCTTTCGTAAAGTTCTTGATGTCTCATCTAAAGGGATGGTCAAGAGGGAGGAATTGTCGATGTTTGTTGAACAAAGAATACTTACCACCCTTCGTCAACCAAATGAACATCAGAGACGCCTTGCATACTGAGCATGAGAGCTTCCCGTGAACACAACAGCCGCAGAATATCCCATACGCTGGAAAGTCATGTAGGGAGTACTGGTACCAAACATGCATTTTAAAGTTTGTCTTTGTAGCTCGGTCATATGTCCATACCCCTTCCTCCCAAGCATAGACCAAATCATCAATCAGAGGCTCCTTGTACACACTCATATTATTCCCTAGGTATTCAGAAATTATCAACGATAAGAATATGTTCAGTCATTGAAAGAGGATGCCAGGGGGGAGATTGAGAGGGATAACAAACATGGACCAACAAGTGTATGAGGCAGCCACCATTCCATAAGGATTGAACCCATCTGTTGCCAGTGTAACACATACATTACGAGCCTCTAGAGCTTTCTCGTGATGAATCATATCAAACCTTGTCCATGCTTCCCATCGGATGGATGCACCAGCTTCTTAGGATTGTATCGACATCCGTATTTGTGCCATGTCATCTGTTTCGTGGATTCCTCAGTCATATAAAGCCATTGGATCCTCGGTATGAATGAAAGGTACTGTAGGATCTTCACGGGGACAGCGAGCTGCCTCTTCTGACCATCACTAGAGTCTACCTGTAGGAACTGAGATGATTTACACTTCACACAGTACTTTGCTTCCGCATGTTCTTTCCTAAATAAGATGCATCCCTTCAGACAAGCATGTATCTACTCATATGGCATCTTAAGTGCACGAAAGAGTTTATGTGCCTCATATATGCTCTTTGGCAGGATGTGACTATTTGGGAGCAGGCTACCAACAACTATCAGCATAACATCGAAGGCTTCTTGACTCAAGCTAAATTGGGACTTTACGGCCATTAGGCGTGCAATGGCATCCAGTTAAGAAACCTTGGCATGCTCATGAAGGGGTTGTTGTGCCACAGACAACATATTGTAATACACCTTTGTGGTTGGCTCTGGCTCCTCCTCCCTATGTCCTTCATCGAAGTGTGCTTCATGATAGTCATTTAACATGTCTCCAACCCCGGCATCAGCATCATAATCCTCGACGCGTTGTCTCATGACCTCGTCTCTCACATGATCGGATTCACCATGGTAGATCCACTGGGTATAGTCCGTCATAAATCCATTCTTGCAAAGATGTTTACCCATGACCACCTTTGTTTGTCGACGCATGTTTGCACAAATGCTGTAGGGACACTAAGTGGCACGCGCTCCTTTAACCCTTGCAAATGCTAGTTCCAAGAAAGCATCAGTCTTCTCAATCTGTTCATCGGTCAATGAACCTTGACTAGAGTGGCCCATGTACATCCACTCATGGTCATCCATTCTCTAACATATCAACAAGTAATATAAAAATCAATTGCATCTACAGGTTCTTATACTGTCTAATAGGTGAAGGTAGGTCCTAATCTCACCCGAGGATGTGTAGATGGGGTTAGTTTTCATGCTCTCTCCTATCCAAGACAAAATTTCAGCAGCACCTCCCCACTGTTCTCCAAATACATGTCCTGGCAGGGAGATTGTGTATCCGAAGAACAACAGGGAGATGCTGCTGAAACTCTGTCTCGGATCTGAGTAGAGCATGGAAACTAACTCTATCTACACATCCTCGGGCTATCCAAAAAACATGGACAATTCAAAATAGATACGGTTATAGATATGCAAAGATCTGCATATTTCCAATCGTATCTCTTTCAAATGGGAGACGCCTAACTAGGTTACCTGATATACAAACATGATATGGAAAGAGGGGCGTAAGATGCCTCACCTTGCTATCCTGCAAAGTGACAAGTCGAGGACGGTGTAGAATAATCCTTGCAATAGCCTCTCCTGCAACAAATAAACATAAGTGTCAATTGTAAATTTCGGTAGCACCTCCCCTGCACGGTGAGGTAACCAAAACCTGCAACAAACCAATGGCACGATGGCCGACAACCACATACAGAGTCCAAGAAATAATGCTAAAACAACTTGTTGCAAAGCTAACAGAGTTTACATGAAAATGCGAGCATCCTAGAGCCTTGGAACTAATCATGACTCAAACTTAAAAAAAATAAGGTGCATTGCATTGCTCCCATTTCATCATTACCATAGCCATTGGACTAAAGAAAAGCTCATAGCACAATTTTCAAATAGGTCTCAACAAGAAGTCACATATTCCCTTGGCCAAATAAGTATTACACCCCAGCAGCAAAGACCAAAGCTTTGCATTGTAGCACTCAAACTAGAATCGTACTTTAAGGCTTTTGTTACACTCTGTAAATTCCTATTACACTAGAATTGTACTATACATTGATACTATGGCATTGAAGCTTATACACATTAACCCCATGTCTACATATCACAAAAGTACCGCATGCCCTGATAAGCCTTTTGAGTCACTATTGTAAGCAGATTATCACTCATGCAAGATGCTCACGCGATAAAATATTGTTATTGAACCTAGATCCTAATTAATTTATCATATATCCAAGGTGATAGTCCCTGAACGGATTAGAAAATAAGCATCTCGATAATTTGGTAATGCATAAGATGGTCTAAGATTATGATTGCTCACAGGTAAGATTCTCAGTATCATTGTTGGGTCGCTTGGTGTTGAGGGATGCGCCATTGGACGACGCCTTGTTCGTCCCAGCGGTCGTCGGGGGTAGGGGCGTTGGGCTTGGCGGTGGGAGGGAGGCACCGGGGGCTAGGAGGGGGCATCACGCGGGGGCTAGAAGGGGCATTGACCGCCGGGAGAAAGCGTCAGGCACCGGGCACGCGTAGGGCCAGAGGGGATGGCAGCGGTCGCGGGGCGTAGCGTTGGGCTTCCATGGTGGCCTTTGGCTTCTAGGGCGACGGTGGGCTTCCACGGTGGCCGATAGTCATGGGCGCATGGGAGGCCGGCAGCCACAGGCAAGGCCCATGGTGGCGCGTGAGACCAGCAGCATCGATGGGTTGTAGGATAGCGTGAGTCCGGCGCGGCCACCTCCGGTGTCCACACGCGAGCCGACGGTGGGGCCAACAGCGTGGTGTGGGCGGGCGGCGCCGGGGGCTGGTGTGGGCAGGCAGCGGGGCTGGTCGGCGGTGTGGGCGAGCATGGGACCAGCGGTGTCGACAGGTGTGGGTGGGCGGCGGCACGTGAGACCAGCGGCGTTGGCGGGTGTGGGCGGGCGATGGGGCCGGCCGATGATGTGGGCAGGCGCCGGCGCATGACTGTGTGTTAAGTTTGAGTGTGTGCCTGTGTGTGCAGCCGGGTGCAGGATTGGAGTGGTTACGAGGGAGGTTTGCCAAGTGCCCGTGATTGAGCACTCGACAAACCTCTGTTTTGTTTTTTTTTCATTTTCAATACCTAAACTACGTGTGTGTGGGGCCCTTAAAGATGTTTGCTGAGTGTCCCAGATTTGACACTCGGCAAACCCACCTTTGTCGAGTGCTAGATTAGGGGCACTCAGCAAACCAAGTTGTTTTTCTTCATATCCCTTCGTATCCTCCTTTTCCTAAACCCTAAAATACTATGCGTAGGGCCGGGTGTGGGGAGTTTGTCGAGTGCCAAACCAGGTGCAATCGGCAAACCCACTTTTTTCATTTTCCTTCGTTTCCTTCTTTTTTCCATTTGATTTTTCTACCAATATTATTCCATTATAATATACCAAATGTTAACATGGAGTACCACATGTTGTATGTAGAGAGTAGAAAAAGTTTCAAGGCTAGAAGTGAAAAAAGTTATTATTTCATGCAGTTTGTCGCTCAAATTCAATGTATATCAATTAAAATTCTACAATTGCACTTAACAAATTAAAATTATCAAACGGATCCAAAAAATTACCAAAATTACACATGAATCAATCTACATTCTCTATTGCCTATACAAAAAGTTCTGAAGTCAAACCCCAATTCGATTGTCACTTTGACTCCAAATCTTACAGAATCCTTCTCAACGCTATGATTTTTCTTCTGAGATACTTCGATTTGTAAACATCATACGTGACAGATTGTCCAAAACCTTCTCAAATTTTTACCATGGCCTCCACGTATGATATCACAAGATCTTGACAAATCTCATGATTTTCATACTTCGTTTGCTTTTTTAGAATTTAAAAACCATTCGGCCACACGTTCGTGGTCGTGTTTCCTGAACAAGATATTCGAAATTTCTTTTCATGTCCTAGGTAAGGCCTCACACCAGACTCAATAATATGAATATCATTTTTCTACTCATTTTATTCTATTATTTGAATCACTTGCGGTTCGAATTTGACTTATACCAAAAAATTCCTTTAAAGGCAATAAATTAATTAAATATATCAAACGGATCCATAAATATACCAAATCTTAACATGGAGTACCACATGTTGTATGTGGAGAGTAGAAAAAGTTTCAAGGCCAGAATTGAAAAAAACTTATTATTTCATGCAGTTGTAGCTCAAATTCAATGTATATCAATTAAAATTCTATAATTGCACTTAACAAATTAAAATTATCGAACGAATACATAAATTTACCAAAATTACACATGAATCAATATATGTTCTCTATTGCCTATACAAAAAGTTTTGAAGTCAAACCCTGTCGGGGACCTAATACTGGGATACCCAATGAGATAGAGCTAATAACCATCAAGCGCTGATGCTCCCGAATAGGCAAGAACACAACTACACTTCTTGCCCTGCATCTCGCCCGACCCCTAAGGGTTGGCTCCGCCTCGCTCAACCTCCAAGGGCTAGACTCCACCTCGCCCGACGTCTGGGGGCAGACTCCGCCTCGCCCAGCGGCTAAAGGGCAGGCTCCACCTTGCCCGATGGCTGAGGGCTGGCTGAGGGTTGGCTCCGCCTCACCCGACGGCTGATGGCTGGTTCCGCCTCGCACGACGTTCCAGGGCTGGCTTTGCCTCTCCCGACGTCTGCACCCTGCCCCTTCATGACGACGAGGATGAGGTAAGACATGATACTCTGGTTAACCATAGTACCGAGGACCATGCCCTACGCGCCTACGGGAAAGTATCATCAGGGTATGATGGGACAGGCGTTTTAAGCCCTCCTAGGCATGGTAGAGGTCAAATAGTGTTGTAGGCGCCGAATTTTGTTTTATAGTGTTGTGGGCGCCGCCGTCAGCCCTCGGACGCGGATCTTAACATAAGCATATGACAACCACTACAATCTAGAAGGGAACTCACATCATCTACAGTAATAGACGTATGGTCACTTCCCCGTCTACTCCTCGTAGGATCATAGCTCGGCTCCCTAGCACGCCGCACCGTCCGCCGGTGTAGGATGGGACGTACCAACTTGCTGAATGAGGCCAGGGCATGGCCCTATAAGGATCAGTGAACACACCATCCCTGACATGGTCTGCCATGTCAGTAGGGCAGGCACAAGGGGAAAGGAAGACCCAGCTCCTTTGAAGGACCTTCTCTACCCTCTAGTTTTTTCCTCTTTCTCTCATCTATAATCCCTGCTCCCCCTTGGTCTATAAAACAGAGGGCAGGGCACCCCACTAAAGGGACGGATCGATTCCACACGCAATACATAGCCAAGCAGCAACCGAGCTCTTGGCATCCTTTCGACCTTTCCATCAGAGACTTGGGACCTGTCCCTCTCTTGACCGTTTGTACCCCCTACTATAAACCTTTTTCAGTACTAATAACACGAGCAACAGCAAACTAGACGTAGGGACATTCTACCCAAACCAGTATAAACCTTATGTCCTTTAGTACACCATCTGAGCCTAACGCGCAACAAATATAAATTTACTAGTTGGTGTTTATTCGAAACACTGATAGTTGGTGCTCTAGGTAGGGGCCTTTGTGCGTTCCAAATTAGGCCTCGAATGGCTAGCCACGCAATCAGCTAGGTCCTAAGTGTACACGTGCGTTTTGGTGGCCTAGACTTTATCATCATGGTGGGAGGAGAGTTGGCATTGGCCCACGCTGCCATCCAATCTCTCCCCTCCATTGGCTTCAACTACGGGAGGCTTGAGCCCTAACCCAACATCTCCCTTGGACCCCAACCATCCAGGGAGGACCCGTGCCGCCTCACCCTCCCTTTAGAACACTCCACACGAAGCGCCCCAATGGCACTTTCGTTCGGTCTCCATAACACCACGGTGACTGTTAGCCACCTTGTGGTGCAGTGCATGATCCTGTCTCCCGCAAATAACGAGTTCGTTAGGATGATCGAAAGCATCACAGAATCCCTCCACGGCCTCCTCGTATAGGGGCCGAGGTCAAACTCTAGCTCTAACTCCAGCAGGGGGAGCCATCACTCCCCCAAGAATGTTTCATGGCGGGTACCCCTGAGGGACACGTCGAAAGCATCTTCGTGGAGGAGGCTATCCCGGTAGGCAATCTCGGCGACAGAATCGAAGGGGAGACAATGGCCCAACCTCACATAGGGGTGGAGCAGCTAAGAGCCCGAAAGTAGGAGATCAAAGAAGCCGAAATCCAGCTTGTGTGGGAATGCATGGAGGTCGATCGGGAGATCGAACGCCATGGAGACGATGGGTGCGCAAGCGCTAGGGCCCATGATGTGACCTGAAGGATCATCGCCGATGATGAATCCCTTTCCTGCTTTGCCTGAGCAATCCAGAACATCGCTACTATGACAGCCTTGCTCCATGGCCTTCCAGAAGCTGTGACGCCCGAGGATCGTTAGGCCCACCGCGAGATTCATACGCTGCTCAACCGTGCAGCGGCGCATCAGGCGAAAAGCTTATTGTCTCTACAACGCGAGCTTGACACCAATCAACGCACACCCTCAGTACACCCCACCAGGGACGCATCAATCCACCAGGCACCACAAGGTGGCAGGCAACGCGCTGCGATCCCGATACATCAACACTCGGCTACAACTGCATCGCACGTAGCACTCTCGATGCCCGCAGATGCACCTACAGTGACCCAAGAGAAGGAGCCCGCCATGGCTATCATCCTCATTATGGTGGATGCTATGACGGCAGCGAGGACCGAAGCCCAAGCCTTGGCCTGCCAGGCCCTTAGACCTACGGCCGGCACATCCTCAACGCTGCTTTTCCACCAAGGTACCGACCACCTACCAATATCCCTAAGTACTCTGGGGAGACAAACCCCAGACTTTGGCTCAAAGACTATTGGCTTGCCTATCAAGCTGGTGGTGTAGATAATGATGACTTCATTATCCGCAACCTTCCACTGTTCTTGGCCGATTCGGCACGAGCGTGGTTGGAACACCTACCATCCAACACAATCTAGAGTTGGGCGGATTTGAAGGAGATCTTTGTGGGAAACTTCCAGGGCACATACAAGCACCCTAGGAACCCATGGGACCTCAAGAACTACTGTTAGAAGGCCACTAAGACCCTCCATGGGTACATCCGATGCTTCTCCCGATAGTGCAACAAGCTCCCTAATGTCGCCGACGCCGACATGATAGGAGCCTTCCTGTCTAGGATGACCTGCGAGTCCTTGGTTCATAAGCTAGGATGCAAGGGCCCATGAACCACCAAGGAACTCCTAGACATCGCCACCAGCCATGCCTTAGGAGAAGAGGCAGTCGGAGCGATCTTCGATCGCCTTGAGGGCAGGGCAAGGCAGGACGAGGGAATCGGTGAAGGCACCTTCAATCGTTCCACCAAAAGGAAGAATAAGAAGCAACGGCGCGAGGACTCGCTCATGGCCACTGCTGACTGCAAGGGTAGTCAGAAGCCCACAGAGGGCACTCTGAATCACTTCAAAAAATTACTCGAGGGGCCATGCCCGAACCACGTCTTTCCTGTTAAGCGTCTGCACAAGGACTACAGCCTCATGCGGTGGTTCTTGTCCGGAGGCTCCAACAAGGGGGAGCAGGCGAAGGACCCTGCCCCCACTACGGATGACACCAAGGAGAAGGACGATGACTTTCCAATGCTAGATAGATGCCTTATGATCTTCGGAGGATCAGCGGCCTATGACTCCAAACGCCGTCAGAAGATCGCACACCGCGAAGTCTACACAGCCCAACCGGCCACACCTCCCTTCCTCCGGTGGTTGGAGTCCGCCATAACCTTCGATTGGACCGACCATCTAGATACCATCCTGCACCTAGAGAGATATCCGCTTGTGGTTGACCCAATCATCGGCCCAAAGTGACTCACCAAAGTACTGATGGACGGAGGCAGTGGCCTCAACATCATGTATGCCAAGATGCTCGACAAGATGGGCGTCGACCGGACGCACCTTTGCCCAACCCGAGCACCTTTCCATGGCATCATGCCTAGGAAGCAGGCCATGCCACTCAGGCAGATCAATCTACCCATTACCTTTGGGGATCAGTTTAATTTTTGGACTGAGACCCTCACCTTCGAGGTGGTTGGGTTCCTCAGAACTTTCCATGCCATCCTAGGATGTCCATGCTACGTGAAGTTCTTGGTCGTCCCCAATTATACATACCTCAAGCTAAAGATACTAGGGCCTCATGGGATTATCACCATCGGCACCTCCTTCCAGTGTGCCTACAAGTGCAAGGTCAAGTGCTGCGGCCATGCCACAGTAGTCGTCGCCTCCAGGGAACTCACCACCCTCAAGGAGGAGGTCGCCGAAGAAGCGCTCGACGTGAAGAAGTCGACCGGGTCGTTTGAATTGGTAGAGGGCTCCAAGGAGGTCCTCATAGATTCTAGCAGCTCTAAGGGTAAAATGGTACGCATTAGTACCACGCTTTTCTCTAAATAGGAAAGCGCGCTCGTCGACTTCCTCCACGACAACAAAGACATCTTTGTGTGGAAACCCTCGGATATGCTGGGCATTCTAAGGGAGGTCATTGAGCATACCTTGAAGATCCACCTAGGCTCTAGGTCGGTGAAGCAACACCTGCGTTGCTTCGATGAGGAGGAACATAGGGCCATCAGCAAGGAGATAGCAAAACTTTCGGTGGCCAGATTCATTAAGGAAGTATACCACCTAGAGTGGTTAGCTAATCCTGTTCTTGTACGAATGAAGAGTGGGAAATGGAGGATGTGTGTTGACTATATGGGTCTCAACAAGGCATGCCTAAAGGATCCGTTCCCTTTGTCGTGCATAGACCAAATAGTCGACTCTACCTCGGGGTGCGAAACCCTCTACTTTCTTGATGCGTACTCTAGCTACCATCAAATCGTGATGAAAGAGTCCGACCAGCTCATGATATCTTTCATCACCCCCTTTGGATCATTCTGCTATGTCTCAATGCCATTCGGTCTAAAGAACGCTAGGGCTATGTACCAGCGCTGTATGCTCATATGCTTCGGGGACCTCATCGGCGGACCATTAAGGCCAACGTTGACGACATCGTGGTTAAGTCCAAATGGGCCGACCACCTCATTGCCGATCTTGAGCAAACCTTTGCAAAACTTCAAGTGAATGGCATCAAACTCAATCTCGAGAAATATGTTTTTGGGGTCCCGAGGGGCATGCTACTCGGCTTCATCATCTCTGAGCGTGGCATCAAAGCCAACCCAGAGAAAATTTTAGCCATCACAAGGATGGGCCCGATTCAGAACATAAAGGAGGTTTAGCGAATCACCTGGTGCACGTCGCACTCAGCCGATTCATCTCACACCTTGGTGAACGAGGTCTCCCCCTTTATTGACTCTTGAAGAAAGCCGATCGTTTTGAGTGGACATCCGAGGCCTAGGAGGCACTTGACATGGTCAAACTACTTCTGACAAGGCCCCTGATCTTGGTTCCTCCAACCGATGGAGAATCCCTTCTGCTATACATAGCAGCCACCATGCAAGTGGTCAGCGCTGCCCTGGTAGTGGAGAGGGAAGAAGAGGGGCATGCCCTCAAGGTACAATGCCCTATGTACTTCATCAATGAGGTACTATCTAACTCCAAGACCCGCTACTCCCAAATCTAGAAGCTCCTATACGCCATCCTCATCACCAAGAAGAAGCTACGCCACTACTTTGAATCACACACCGTGACAGTTATGACGTCGTTCCCCCTCGGTGAGGTCATCCAGAGCTAGGACGCCACAGGAAGAACCACAAGGTGGGCACTCAAGTTGATGGATCAAGGCATCATGTATGCCTGTTGAACGGCGATCAAGTTCCAAGTGTTGGCTGACTTCATCGTGGAATGGACCAAGGTCCAAACACCACCGGCGGTTGTCGATCAAGAGTACTGGACGATGTACTTTGATGGATCACTGATGAAGAAGGGCACTAGCGCAGGGCTAGTCTTTGTATCACACCTCGGGGTTGGCATGAGGTACATGGTTCATCCCATTTTCCCTCATCCAATAATGTGGCTAAGTATGAAGCACTCATCAACGGCCTACGCATCGCCATCAAGCTAGGCATCCGACACCTCAACATCTAGGGCGACTGCTAGCTAGTCATCAACCAAGTCATGAAGGTGTCGAGCTATCACGACACCAAGATGGTTGCATACTGTCAAGAAGTCCGATGGCTGGAGGACAAATTCAACAGCCTCGAACTCAATCACATCCCAAGGCGCCTCAATGAGGTGGCCGATGCGCTTACAAAAGCGATGTTCGGTCGAGAGCCAGTGCCAATGGGTGTCTTCACCAGCGACCAACACAAACCCTTGGTGCACTACAAAGGGTCAGAATAGGCCGATGATGGCCCGCCTGATCCAGCTTCGGGGGCTAACCAACCGACAGCTCCATTCAGCCCTGAGGTCATGGAGCTTGAAGAGGATCCAGTGACAGAGCCTGACCCTCTGATCAACTGGAGAATGCTCTACCTCAACTACCTCCTCCATGACATGTTGCCAACAGACAAGATAGAAGCTCGATGGCTCGCACGTTGCACCAAATCCTTCGTTCTTGTAGAAGGCAAACTCTACAAACGAAGCCACACCAGGATCCTATAGCTCTGCATCTCCATCGAATAGGGGAAGATTTTGCTGAGCGATATCCATGGTGGGGTCTATGGTCACCACGCCATGCCTAGAACCTTGGATGGGAACATGTTCTGACAGGGCTTCTATGGGCCCACTATAGTAGCTGATGCTGAGCAGATTATATGCACCTACAAAGGGTGCCAGTACTACGCTCGACAAACTCACCTCCTGGCCCAAGCACTCCCGATGATCCCCATCATGTGGCCCTTCACGGTCTGGGGGCTCGATCTGGTTGGGCCTCTCAAGAAGGCGCCCGAGGGCTACACCCACTTGTCACCATAAACAAGTTCACAAAATGGATCATAGCTCGACTGATCTCCATAATCAAGTCCGAGCAAGCTGTGCTATTCTTTCTCAACATCATCCATCGCTTTGGAGTACCGAACTCCATCATCACGGATAATGGCACATAGTTCACCGGTAAGAAATTCCTTCGATTCTATGATGAACAACACATCCGGGTTGATTGGTCCACCGTCGCGCACCCCCGAACGAATAGGTAGGTCGAGCGCGTGAACGACATGCTCCTATAGGGCCTCAAGCCTAGGATCTTCAACCGGTTGAACAAGTTCGGCGCACGCTAGGTCGCTGAGCTCCCTATGGTGCTCTAGAGCTTAAGGACAACTCCTAGCCAAGCCATCGGCTACACGCCTTTCTTCATGGTCTATGGTTCTAAGGCCGTCCTCCCAACTGACCTTGACTATGGAGCACCAAGGATCAGAGCATACGATGAATAGGGAACCGAGGCATCCCACAAAGATGCCATAGACCAGCTAGACGAAGCCTGTGACATCGCCCTCCTCTGTTCGACCAAGTACCAGCAGGCGCTACGATGGTACCATATCCGACGAGTGTGGGACTGAGCCTTCAACGTCGGGGACCTGGTTCTCCACCTCATGTAGAGCAACAAGGACCGCCACAAGCTCTCCCCACCTTGGGAGAGGCCATACATCGTCGTGGAAGTACAAGTTGAAAACCATCGATGGCGAGGTATTCACCAATGCCTAGAATATTGAGCAGCTACGTCATTTTTACCCTTTAATAAACACATACCTTCTCATATTAGTTTTTGTCATAAAAATCCCTAATCTTTCATGACATCTGACCTCTGCAAAGCGCAAGGGGTCGGACCTCACTCGGGAGCTGATATAAGTACGTTTATCTTGCAAACACTCTCTGTGTTATCTTGCAAACATTCTCTGTGTTTTCCCTCTTTTCTCATGGTAAGTCCTAAAGGCTAGGATTTTGGGAACAAAATCTGAGTATAACTGGTAGGACTGCAGGAAACCCACACCCCAGTGACTATAGCCTCCTTGCTCATCAGCATGATCAGAATTGGTTCACCCACACTCTAAATTTTTTACAACCTTAACTATGGAAAGGGTCAGAAGGCACTAAACCTCTTTTACAAAAAGAGGGAGAAGAGCTGAAAAGCTATTTGCTGTAACAAAATTTGAAAACTTGTTCATTTTTTGCACAAATTCATCGCTTACAAAGTGATTTCATCATGAAAAGGACTGATGTATTCATAAATACAAAAGATTGTTCATACGGGGGCTCTCCCACAACTTATTCAATCATAGTTTCTGACTAGTTCTACTATAAGTACTACTACGGTCGCCGCGCCGCGCTCTCGATCGGTGACATCCTACCGCTCTGTGGCATCCTCGAGGGCGCCATCGTCTACAACGTCAAGCACCATGCTAGTAACCGTGGCACCTTCGCTAGGGCATCTAGGGACTATGCCATTGTGATCAGCCACAACCCTAATAATGACACCTGGACTGGGGGTGCTCCCTATCGAAGAAAGGCCGCCATGACTGATGGATATCTCTGACATCTCGGCAAACTTCATGAACTAGCTGATCTAAGTGGCTACAAGGGCAAAACCCCCCATCGATGAAGTCCTGCATGGCCTCCCCACCAACAAGGCTCATCTAGATAAGATTCACCAGAGGAGACCCCCATACGGGTCCATCTCGGAGAAGGCCTCGCGGATGATGACAGAGCCGACAACACTTGGCACCCTCTAGTATGCCTCCTCCTTTGGTGGAAGGGCCCCCTTCTCGGTGAAGGCGGCCACCACCATCACATCTATGTTGGATGACCTCTAGCTCAACATCATGCTCTGGATTCATGAACGGATCTATGAGTTCTCCTCTCCCTCGCATTACCCTCTCTCACTTAGGAACCGCCATGACATGCGAACGCGCTCGGTGAAATGGAAGGAGGAGAAGTGGTAGCTCAGGAATTGGTAGAGGAATGGGACGAGAACTCCTCTCCCCCCTATTTAAGGATGAGACGCAATGGTTGGAGAAAGGCGAAAGGTTGGGATGAAAAACCCTCTCCCTTCCCCTATTCAATCCAGATGGGAATTCAATGCTGATGGGAATTCGAGGGGACGCGCCTTGACCGATGGGACGCACCCTACTCGATGAGACGGTGCTTGGTCAAATGGGACATGGCCCGAGCATGGCCCACCACTATCGCTCACCGGGCATGAGAAACAAGGCACGCCCGCATGCAGGCGACTCTCTACTTCCCCAAGCAGGACTTGGAAGGACCCAATGACGGAATCCCTGTCAAGGGGGGCCCAATGAGCCTCCTAGGTCAATTGGACGGCCTAGGTAAAATGACAAACGAACAACCACTGAAAGATAGGCACATCTATTTACTTACTTAATTTCATTACCGAGCCTCCGACCCTAGCAATGACAGAGGCATGGACATCGCTCAGGGGCTGTCGAGAATGTCTACTTGTTTAGACATCCTCTTTGCCTGACCCCTCCTTACGTTTAAAACTAGAGACATGGTGTGCGGGTATAAAACTTTGAGTAAAACTAGATGGACCGGTAGACCCTATGCCCCGGTGGCTACAATGTTTTTGTTCACTAGCATAATCGAATTCATAGTTCCCCACACCCTAAGCTTTAGTATCTGCCTTCTCGAGAAGGGTTTGGAGGGGTCCGCCTATAGAATCTCCTTCAAGGAGAAGCTATTAGGTCGCCTAAAGTCAATCGAACGGCTCAGATCACCGCCGAGAGATAGAAACAAAAAATTGCGATGCTCATGCAGGTCATGCCGGCCCCGTCGCAAACATCAGACCCAAACCTCGAATGGACATGTCTAGTAAGAGCTTCTCATTGCTCATGCCACCAAGGTAACATTACCAACCCCCGTTTTCATTTTAATTAAATCGTACATTAATCCCGTACATCCAAATGTTGCATATGCAATCACTGCATCTCAATGCTTCATGTCACGTCATGAAGCGGCACACACCTCATTCAATATGAGTGGCAACTGACCGAGGTTTGAAGGCTAGCCCATGAAGGGCTCGAGGCCACCTCATGTCAAATAGAGCCAAGGAGGAAAAACTAAGATGAGCCCCAACGGCCTTGCCCGACCCTGCTCTGAAGCGGACAGGGATGTCTTGACCTTTCTCGTTCGATTCTAACCTCAAGCCAAACCTATAGAATCTCTATCGAGGAGAGGCCAACGGGCCACCTGAGCCTATCGAATGGCTCGGGCATATGTCGGGAGGCAGGTTAAGAAGTAGTGGAATGCCACATGAGGGCTCTGTCGACCCCATCAGCGAATGATGGACCCAGATTCCACATGAACATGCCATCAAGGCAAGTATTGTTAGCTTAGCCCCTCTAGCTGTGGAAACTGAGGATAGGGTGATGTGTAAAACATGGCTGACCCCTATCAGACCCCAAGGGGCTCAGGGGCTCGAGCCGCCCAATCCTAGATCAGGAGATCGAGGTTCGAAGACTAGCCTACCAAGGGCCTGAGGCTGCCTTGCATCGAACAAGAGCTAGAGGAGAAAATGCAGATGAGCCTCAACAGCCTTTGCCCAACCCGCATAGAGACAGATAGGGTCATCTCAACCTTCTAGTTCAATCCAACCTCTAGCCGAGCCCATAGAATCCCCATTGTGGTGGAATCTATTGGAAGGCGGGTTACGGAACAACGGAATGCCACCCAAGGGCTTTATCGACCCTGTCATGAGCGATGGGACCGCATTCCGTTCGAACATCCCCGCTAACGAGCTCATCAAGTGCGTCCCTCATGCCATCGAGGCAGGCGATGTTGCCTCAACCCCTCTAGTTGCGAAAACCACGAATAGAGCGACAATCACAAAATGAGCCGACCCTTGACCGAATCCCCGCCACGCGCGGGGGCTTAGGGAAGGTCAGGCCAGCAATGAGACCAAATGCACGGTCATAGAATGATCGCTAAAATCCTAAGTAAGGGGTACATACGAATACAAGAGTAAATTCACTACCCTCGCTTCGGTCTCCAGTAACATCCGGCCCCAGCGACCGCAAGGGGTCGGATCTCACTCGGGTGCTGATAAAGGTATGAATATCTCCTTTTTTTCAAAACAATCATTGCGTCAGACCTCTTCCTCATGTTAAGGTTAGCAGCAAGGTTTGTGGGAACAAATAAATGAGCATGCCTAGTAAGACTACAAAAACCCATGCCTCGATGGCTATGGTAACTTTGCTCACCAGCATAATCGAAATTTCCCCCTTATACACCTCGGGCCCTATGGTCTTAATGAACGGAAGGGTCGGATCGCATAAACTTTTTTTCTTTAATGCAAAAGGGAAGAAAGTAAGATCAAACAAATAAAACAAAATTGCGAAACGAAATTATGAATCTGTTTTTGGACACAAAAGTACCAACACTTGTCCATAGATTATAGATAAATGTTTATCAAACTCATTCGACTAACTACCTCCTCAGGGGGAGATCTATGTCTTTCATCCTGTCCGCTAGGTTCCATGCAATAGGAGTCACCGCCTTCTCAATCTCATCTAGCTCGGAGGCTTCGTAGCTAGGCGCGAAGCCAAGGCTCATTACCTCCAAGATAATTTCCTGATCATAATGAGAGCGGGCAACAATAGAGGCTTGGGTGATCCTGGCGTGAAAGGCGCTCTCCTCAAGCTGGCGCACCCACACCATAATATCTATGGCATGGGCCATAAGTGAGCCGGTTTCCTCTGGCCGCGCCACCCCTAGGTCATCGAAAACCACCCCAATGGCAGCGCGCAAGAGATTGTGCTCATCACTCTTGGCCTAAAGAATCCCTTGCACCCTAGCAAGCTCCATGCCCAGCTTGGTAGAGACACTCTCAGCCTCCAACCTTTGGGCCACCGCAGCTCCAAGATCCGCTTGTAGGGAGCTGACCCCCTGACGCGCCTCGTTGCACTCTCGGACAGCCTGGTTGCGCTCCTCGTGGGCCGTGACATGCTCCAAGTGGAGTCTTTCTATAGTCTGGCATAACTCATCTTGCTTCCTCCATAGCTGAGAAACCACCTCGGCATCCAGATTCGCCTTCTGCTGTAGGGCCACGGACCTGTCCTCGGCTTCTAGCTTGAGATCCCGCTCCCTCTCTAGCTCAGCCAGGAGGTCGATGGCCTGTTGGTAGGCCTTAGCATCCTTCTGGAGTAGTTTGTCCTACTCCTTTTGGACCCTGGTGGCCACCTCCTTATCCTGTTGCACCCTCATCGACAGATCCTAGAACATCCCATGGACCTCTTCCACGTCTTGACGCGCCTTGGTTTCCCGCTATTGGGCGGCAGCAAGCTGGGTGCTCACATCTCCATGTAGCTAGGCCTCCTTAATGAGGCGGTCCCATTCCACCTTCTGCTCATGGAGGAACTAGGATTTCTCTTGGCTACGAGCAATGAGGGACTGAAAAGAAGACCAGTGTCAAAAACACAAAAATACATAAAGAAAGAAGAAAGCGAGAGGAAAGATCAAGCGGATACCCGGCCAGTGGGAATGATGACGTCATGCAGGAAGCCCTTGGACTGGTTCAGGACATCCATCATAGCCAAGATCCCATCATCAAGACTCTCCCACTCTATGCTCTTGGTAGCATCGTCGAGCGAGAAGAGAGTCGACGTTGGGTCTTGAGGATCCATCCACTGGAGCAACACCTCACCCCACATGGGCGAGCGGCTATCCCTTGACATCAAGGCCGAGAGCGACCCCCACTGGTCCTCTCCAGCACCGCCATGACACCTGGGGACCCTTTGGCCATGTCCCCTCTGTCAAGCCCCCCTCGGGCACCGTCGCCTGGGCCGACGGTGGCACGGATAATGCCACACCCTTAGACACCACCATGGCTACGTCCAGCTATGCCTAGCTCATCATGATCATGGCCACCTCCGCTTGTGATGTTGGGGCCTCGGCTTGTGGCGCCACGACCACCATAGAGGGCACCACAAGTGCGAGTGGCAGATCTATCCGCTCCGACATAGGCAGCGGAGTCACCTCTGCCGTCTTTTGCTCAGTGACCCCTGAGGGTGCTCCATCAGCCTCGGTGTCTACTTGGCCCGCTGAGGGCATGGGCGCCACCGCAGGCAGCGCCTGACTGGCCGATGAGGCCACAACATCGCCTCTGCTCCTGCCCAAAATAGGAGCAACATCGGGCGATGGTGCCCATCCTGCCTGAAGAGCAACGCTCTTCTTGGGCGCTGGCACCAAAGAATGGCCCCATCTCAAGACTCTACAAGAGTTAAAAGGCATAAGGTCACACTAAAAAATAAAAAAAACAAAATATAGAGGAATCGGTGACTTGCGCTGGCATTGTTGGATGGTAGGGATGTTTTGGGGATAAACCCCCAGATTCCTCCTCCAATTCGTCTGGATGGGACCGTTTTGAGCCTTCCCCCTGCTCCCGAGTAGAGGGGCTCACCTCCCTTACCTCCAAGGGCGTGGCGGCGAAGCCACCCCTCTCTATCAACACCTCGGGTGCAGCGACAGATCCGTCCACCACTATGAGCTCGTGGGGCAGTGGAGATGCCCCCCTCCACTGGCACCCCAGGCGTAGTGGTGGATCCATCCGCTCCCACTGATCCTAAGGACAGGCCAATGGTCTGGCCCGCCTCCCTCGGCCTCACAACCCCATCTTCCGTAGTGTGAAATAGGAAGGGTCCCTGCATTGATGAGTGGGCACTTGTCAGCGCATCCTTGCCTCCTAGGTCACCCCACTCAATGTCAGCAACTGCCTCATCATACTCCTCATCATCATTGTCATTGTCATTGTCATTATCTGTCTCCTCTCCTCGCTCCCGTGCTTGCTGCTTCAATAGCATCTTCTTCCTCTTGAACTCATTTGTCTTCCTATCCCACTTGGCCATGATGCGATTTGCCGCCACCACGAGCAGGTCCTTCGGCAGTGGAGCCGAGCTATCCACGAAGATGAGTCTCTTCGGCTAGTCCCGCTATCCTGCGGTCAACATTAAGGGATCGGGAATTCGAGTAAAAAGGAGGCACGGGGAAAGAGAACTTACGAAGTCGATGAACCCCGGTTCTGGCCGCATTGGGGGATGCCCCAGCACCGGATACATGAAATCAAGGACAATGCCAGCATTGTCCTTTGAAGGCTCCATTGCCTCCTTGATGCGTTGCACCACTTCAGAGGGGGGAGCGCTTCGTTGACGAGCACCGTCCCTTCGAGCGATGCTTCGGGCACCATCAGGTATAGGGGAAGCGTGTGGCTCATCAATGGTGCCACCCTCTGCGTATGGTAGGCGCCGATGATCCCCGATCCCTTCATGCCCCTCTCCTTTAGAATTTGGAGGGCGACAAGATGGTCCTTGATCTTCTTCTTGGCTTTGTCTAGGACACCCCACTTCCATGACTCAGGGACCTCTTCGATGACATGCCCAGAGAACGCTGGCAAGGGGGTGACAATGTCGTCCTTAACATAAAACCAATGCGAATGCCACCTCTTGTTGGAGGTCGATAGACGCATCGATGGGTATTCGTTCACCCAGTTGTTGTGGAGATGAATGCCGGCATATCCCACCGGCACGCTCAGCTCTTGCTTCCTGACCTGCTTCTTCAAAAGGTTGGCGGCGTAGAGATATCGCCATAGGTCAAAGTGGGGACTAATCCCCAAGAACCCCTCACACAGGGCGATGAACACCGCAATGTGCTAGACCCCATTGGGAGTAAGGTGATGCAACTCCACCTTATAGTAATCCAGCAGCCCCCAAAGGAACTTGTGGGCAGGGATGGTGAATCCTCGCTCATGAAAGCGTGCAAAGGACACAACATAACCTTTGGGTGGTGACGGCTTGTCCTCATTGTCGGGCAGCCGCCACTCCTCGGCGGCGATCAGCGGGCAAAGGAGGCCACGGCGAACGAGGCCCTCCAAGCGCTGAGGGGTGATGTCGAATCTGCACCATGGCTCCATGGAACAATTAGGAGGGGGGTGGATGCGAGCTTGACAGCGGTTGTGATATGGGTGCTGGAAGCTCAGGCGATTGGCAGCGGAAGTTGAAGATGAAAAGGCGAGGAGACAGAATATGGAACCCTAGGGGCAAACCCCTTGGTTTTATAAGGGCGACAGATGCGAGAAGGGCAACCATCCTCCTAGATCTCCATGCCTACCACGACACACCACCGCGTCACGTCGCGGGATATGCGCTCGCAATCCCTATCCTTTCCCACCAAAGTTGCGCCGAATGGTTCATCTTCCCAAGCAGACTAGGACTCTTTTCCCACAGAGGGGATACGGGTCAATAAGCATTTCTCCAGCCCACCCAGGCCTAGGAGTTCGAGGGCTGGCCTAATAAATTCAATGGTCATCCCAACAATGGATGGGCCCGCAAGCGGCCAAAACTCAGGCGCACGAGCCTCAAAGAGGTCTCGATCCACAATCGAGTCTCAACCGGGCTGACCCTGGATGAATCCCCACAAATGGGATACCAGGGTTCCCTTTAAACTATCTAGTTATCAAAAACACCAAATCTCACAGCCATACCCACGAAGGGTCCAAAATACCCCCCGGGTGATTCTATCCGAATCACTCGGGGGCTCGGGGGCTACACCCGACGGGTGCACTCGCGCGCACCCTCTGGCGAATCAAAATACCCCTAGGTGATTCTGTCTGAATCACCCGGGGGCTTGGGGGACTATACCCGTCGGGTGCGCTCGCACACACCCTCGGGCAAGTCAAATCACCCCCCGGGTGATTCTATCCGAATCACCTGGAGGCTCGGGGGCTACTATCAGGGACCTAATACTGGGATACCCAATGAGATGGAGCTAATAACCATCAAGTGCTAATGCTCTCAAATAGCCAAGAATGCAACGATACTTCTTGCCGTGCGCCTCGCTCGACCCCTAAGGGTTGGCTCCACCTCGCCCGACCCCCGAGGGCTGAACTTTGCCTTGTTTGAGGTCTGGGGGTAGACTCTGCCTTGCCCAACAGCTAAAGGGCAGGCTCCACCTCGCCCGACGGCTAAGGGCTGGCTAAGAGCTGGCTCCACCTCGCTCGATGGCTGAGGGCTGGCTCTGCCTCGCCCGATGGCTAAGGGCTGGTTCGGTCTCACCCAATGTTCTGGGGCTGGCTTTGCCTCACCCGACATCTGCACCCTGCCCCTTCATGATGACGAGCATGGGGTAAGACAGGACACTTTGGTCAATCGCAGTACCGAGGGCCATGCCCTACACGCCTACAGGAAAGTATCGTCAGGTTATGACGAGACGGGCGCTTTAAGCCCTCCCAGGCATGGTAGGGGCCGAATAATGTTGTAGGCACCGACTTTTGTCTTACAGTGTTGGGGGCGCTGCCGTCAACCATCGGACGCGGATCCTAACATAAGCATATGACAACCACTATAATCTAGAAGGGAACTCACATCATCTACAGTAACGAACGTATGGTCACTTCCCCATCTATTCCCCGTAGGGTCACAGCTCGGCTCCCTAGCACGTTGCACAGTCCACCGATGTAGGATGGGACATACCCACTTGCTGAATGAGGCCAGGGCACGACCTTATAAGGATCAGCAAACACGCCATCCCTGACACGGTCTGCCATATCAGCAGGGCAGGCACAAGGGGAAAGGAAGACCCAGCTCCTTCGAACGACCTTCTCTACCCTCTGGTTTTTTCCTCTTTCTCCAATCTGTAATCCATGCTCCCCCTTGATCTATAAAAAGGAGGGCAGGGCACCCCACTAAAGGGACGAATTGATTCTACACACAACACACAGCCAAGCAGCAACCGAGCTCTTAGCATCCTTTCGACCTTTCCATCAGAGACTTGGGACCTGTCCCTCTCTCGACCGTTTGTACCCCCTACTATGAACCTTTTTCGGTACTAATAACACAAGCAGCAGCAAACTAAACGTAGGGACATTCTACCCGAACCAGTATAAACCTTGTGTCCTTTAGTGCACCATCTAAGCTTAACGCACAACAAATATAAATTTACTAGTTGGTGTTTGTTCAAAACACCGACAAACCCCAATTCGACCGTCACTTTGACTCCAAATCTTACCGAATCCTTCTCAACGCTACGATTTTTCTTCTGAGATACTTCAGTTCTAAACATCGTACGTGATAGATTGTGCGAAACCTTCTCAATTTTTTTTATCATGGCTTCCATGTATGATATCATGAGATCTTAACAAATCTCATGATTTTCAGACTTTGTTTGTTTTTTAAGAATTTAAAAACCATTCGGCCACATGTTCTTGATCAGGTTTCGTGAATAAGATATTCAAAATTTCCTTTCATTTTCTGAATAAGGCCTCACACGGGACTCAATAACATGAATATCATTTTTCTACTCATTTTATTCTATTATTTCAATCACTTGCGGTTCAAATTTGACTTATACAAAAAAATTCCTTTAAAGACAATAAATTAATTAAATATAGCAAACGGATCTAGAAATATACCAAATCCTAACATGGAGTACCACATGTTGTATGTGGAGAATAGAAAAAGTTTCAAGGTCAGGAGTGAAAAAAACTTATTATTTCATGCAGTTGTAGCACATATTCAATGTATATCAATTACAGTTCTATAATTGCACTTAACAAATTAAAATTATCGAACGGATCCATAAATTTACCAAAATTACACATGAATCAATCTATGTTATCTATTGCCTATATAAAAAGTTCTAAAGTCAAACCCCAATTCGACTGCCACTTTGACTCCAAATCTTACCGAATTCTTCTCAACGCTACGATTCTTCTTCTGAGATACTTCGGTTTGTAAATATCGTACATGATAGATTATGTGAAACCTTCTCAATTTTTTACCACGGTCTCCACGTATGATATCATGAGATCTTGACAAATCTCATGATTTTCAGACTTCGTTTGTTTTTTTAAGAATTTAAAAATCATTCGGCTACACGTTCGTGGTCGGGTTTCGTGAACAAGATGTTCAAAATTTCCTTTCATTTCTCGGACAAGGCCTCACACATGACTCAATAACATGAATATTATTTTTCTACTCATTTTATTATATTATTTGAATCACTTGCAGTTCAAATTTGACTTATATAAAAAAATTCCTTTAAAGATAATAAATTAATTAAATATAGCAAACGGATCTAGAAATATACCAAATCTTAACATGGAGTACCACATATTGTATGTGGAGCGTAGAAAAAGTTTCAAGATCAGGGAAGAAAAAAAACTTTTTAATTTGCCGAGTGTCAAAATAAAACACTCGGCAAACGAATCTATTTGCCAAGTGCCACTTTGCCGAGTGTCACTAACCGACACTCGGCAAAGTTCTAACGGCCGGCACCCTGGTTGACGATCGTCACACGTTGCGGTCTTTTGCCGAGTGTCTATTCTTTGCCGAGTGTCTTGTTGTTTGCCGAGTGTTTTATTTCTTACACTCGGCAAATAAGTTTTTTGCCAAGTGTATTTATTTTGCCGAGTTTTTACCTGTAGGCACTCAATAAAGATACTATTTGCCGAGTGTCTAAAGAAATGCACTCGGTAAACCATCAAACACTCGACATATATACTATTTTCAGTAGTGTTTTCAGTCTAGCTTTTCAGCGTAGCGAACGTGGCCTAGTCACCTGTACCAGATGAAAGCAGGGAGCTAGTGCCACGAACAACCAGACAACCACTACTGGTGCAGGTATTTTGTTACTAATATATTTTACACCTGTTGAGATTTCGGCTCCTGATTTTTTTTTCTCGATCGGGCAAATACATCCGTATTTCATTAAGAGGGTAAGTAGTTTGTGAAAAACTCTGCTCCCGATTATTCCTGAGCGACGTGCCGGCGAGGTGTGTTTTTTTTCCGTACGTACGTTACGCCATGAACCCAGCAAGTAGGAGTAGCAAGGAGACAATTAGTAATTTATAATTATTTTCTATAGAAAGACAAGAACATAATTTAATATGTTATGATATAACGACAAATAACAATTCATAAAAATAATAATTTACTTGTATTAGTTAGAGGTACAAGAGTGTTGTATGAAATCATTTTAAAATTTAGGCACCTGAAATATAGGAGAAATAAAAAAAATAGTCAAGAAAAATTCTTCTAAAAAAACAGTCAAGAAAAATTAAAAAGAAATAAAAGGCAGTCACCACTTGCCAATTGCCATACCAGAGTCTCCTGCTCAGGGGTCGGGGCACATCAGGTCCCACTCCACGCGTTCCTCCCGGGTGACCGACCACCGAGTTCTCACGCGTCGGCGACCTCACCCTCGCCGGACCTCAAGTCACCACACGCGGTGATGCCTCTCCGTTAGGAAGCTGTAAGTACCTCGAACGATGTTGCGTCTGAATCCTCACGTATACTCTTTTGAATTTTTTATGTAGTCATAACCTGTCCTAGACTAACCTATCACTGTTGACTGTTGACTTAGCTACAAGCCTGCATTTCACTAGTGTTTGCAAAATACAGTATCAAGTTGCATCTTCTTAATCCTCACAAATACTAATTTGTTACAGCTTTACAAATCTTTGACGACTGTGGACCGTGGAGAAGATCTGTCATCAATGGCCCAGATGCAGTCACCGTGGCTCAGCGAGACGCTGATCAGGATGGTGCGGTTCAGCAGAAGACGGGCTACGAAGCTGAAGAATCATCAAGTGCGCCAAAGCCCAGACGGAGAATCAAGCCCAGTACCAGAGTATTTGGGCCCATGTGGAGTGTGTAGCTATATATGTGCTGAGAGGAGTGCAGCGTGAACTTGTGAAATTTGTATTGCAAACTCAAATTCTGAATACAATCCTGTCCTTTGCCATATCCCCTTCTTCTCCATTTATCCTCTTAGTCCCTCTGCTCTAAGCTGACAAGATCGTTCAGAAGCTAAAGTTGGTGTGTGGTTGAATTACTATTGGATCTGCAACCAGTTTCTTTGAGGCTGCAAATAATTTTTTCTTTGAAGGCAAGACCGTTGTGCCTAAATTTTCTTTGGTTCAGTAGTCCAATAGCCAAAACTTTATGTGGATAACTATATACCATTTGGTGACCATAGGTTATTTAGTTAAAAGTGGTGCATAACTCTTTTTATTTGCCATCGGACTGTGCAATTGATGCATATACTAGAACTGGGGTTGTAATGTTCTTTAGAGTCCAGTTACACACTTACACTATTTAATTTTTAGAAAAAGGAATTTGTATTCCGGCTTCTCCAAGAGGTTTGCACACAACCAGTCCTTATTACAGCTCAAACTCCGGTTATATTTAAAAAGCTCACAAAAAGCGAAACCAAGCAAGCGAGCGTCTGTCTAAGCACTAATTCTTTTAAAAGATAACCACCCATGCTTGGCGAAGACCTCCATAGGTAAGTCTCTAATGTGCGACATGCTCACTTCAAAGGTGATCTATTGCACTCCTTTTGCAGGATGTTCTAGAAACGAGTCCAATAAGTTGCCTTGAAAATAACATGCAAATAAGAGTATAATCTTTTTTTATCAAAAGTCACATCATTTCTACAAATCCAAATAGACCATAAAATTGCAGTTGTCCCCACACAAATTAGAGAACGCATATGCTGGCCTGTTTGTTGAAAACACACTCCAGATAAATCTTCAGATCTATAGGAGCTTGCAAACCAAATGCCATAATAAAGACTCTCTAGACAAATCTCGCAACATGACAATAAAAAAGGATATGTTGGATGTTTTTCTTGTTGTCACAAAAACAACATCGATCATCTCCTTTCCAACGTCTTCTTAATAAGCTGTCTTTCGTTAAAATTACCCCTTTTAGTAGGAACCCAATGAAAACCTTGATTTTAAGGGGTATTTTCAACTTCCATATTGATTTGTTTAGAGGCAAGGCAAGTTGGTTCACAAGATGCTTATACATTGACTGTACGGTGAAAGATCCTAGTTTTGAAAGGCTCCACTTAATGGAATCTCGTTGGCCATCCAATTGTACAAATGCAATCCTCATAACTAGCTCATTCTATTTAAGTAGATTTTCCCCAACTAATGCTCTTCTAAAAGAGATATTAAGGGCCGTAGAACTGAAAACACTAGCTACTGAAATGTGTTTCTTTCTACAAATGTTGTATACAGATGGGTATTGTTCTTTGAGAGTGGAGTTTCCAAACCATCTATATATCCTCCCAGAACCTAATTTGTGTACCATTATGAAGGTTAAAAGTGGATAGATGAAGGAAGCGATCTTTGATCTACATAAGGCCTAACAAAAAATGTGAGTCTCTTGGTTTCCGCTTAACTTCACTAATGGTTTTATTTTTTAGGTACTTCTTCCTAAGAAGCTCTTGCCAAACCCCATCTTCATTAATTAACTTATATAGCCATTTACTAAGTAAGCAAACATTGTGGATTTCAAGATTCCTAGGCCACCTTGATCCTTTGGTAAACAAAGAATTTCCCATTTTATCAGCCTATATTTTCTCTTATGGCAATCGCCTTGCCAAAAGAAGGCATACCTATAGAAGTCTAGTTTCTTAAGAATTCCTTTTGGTACTTCAAAGAAAGACATCATAAACATAGGAAGGCTACTTAGAACTGAGTTAATTAAAACTAGTCGTCCACCATAGGACAAAAGCTTTCCTTTCCAACTACTCATTTTTTTTCTTGAAACGGTCTTCAACTACCTTCCAATCTTTATTATTGAGTTTTTTGTGATTCATTGGAATGCCCAAGTATTGGAAAGGGAAGAGACCAATTTCGCACCCAAAGATTTGTGAATATTGTTCTATATGATCCTTTGCCTCCCCATAGCAAAACAATTCACTCTTGTGAAAGTTAATTTTTAAACCTGATAGTTGCTCAAAAGCACATAAAATGATTTTCATATTCTTTGCTTGGTCCAAGTCATGCTTCATGAATAGTAAAGTGTCATCAACGTATTGCAAAATCGAGAGGCCTCCATCTACCAAATGTGGGATCAAGCCTTGAATTTGACCATCCTCTTTTGCTCTAGTTATGAATATAGCTAACATATCAGCAACTAGATTAAAAAGAATAGGTGAAAGGGGGCCCCCTTGATGAAGACCTTTTTTTAGTCTGGAAGTAACGTCCCACATCATTGTTCACTTTCACTGCAACACTGCCCCCTGAAATAAATTGTTGGACCCATTGACACCACGAAGGTGAGAATCCTTTCAATCTTAGTGTTTGTTGAAGGAATGACCACTTGACTTTATCATATGCCTTCTCGAAGTCCACTTTAAAAATTACCCCATTAAGTTTCTTCTATGTAGTTCATGAATTGTTTCGTGTAAGATGGTCACACCTTCTAGATTGTAAAGCCTAGGAAGAAAAGTTGTCTGGGATGGTTGAATTACCTTCTGAACTAGCGGATTTACTCTATTTGTTGCAACTTTTGTGAAAACCTTGAAGCTCACATTTAGTAGGCAAATAGGTCTAAATTGCTGAATCTTGATTGTCTCTTGACATTTTGGTAATAAAGTTGTAATTCCAAAGTTGAGAGAAAAAAGAAGGAGATCACCTTAAACGTTGACATCAAATCAACTTTTATGACTTCCTAGAAAACTTGGTAAAATTCAGTAGGAAAACCATCTGGGCCCGGAGCCTTATTGTGTTCCATGCTGAAAATGGCCTTTTTTACCTCTGTTTCAGAAAACTCAGCAATAAGGATGTTATTCTCTAGCTCAGAAACCTAAGGAATGTCATCAACCCTACTCTCCAATATAGTAAAATTATTTTTCTTGGGAGGGCCAAATAGATTTTGGTAATAAGAGGTTATGTGTTCTTTTAACTTGGCCTCATCCTTTAGGATCTTATTATTTCCTTTCAACTGGAAAATCCTAGTCTTCCTATGCTTACCATTAGCAATGAGATGGAAGTACTGAGTGCTGTTATCACCCTATAAAAGGTGTTTAGTTTTTGATCTTTGGAATTAGGCTATTTCTTCTTCTCTCAACAAATGAGAGATTCTATCTTTCAGATAGCGAAGCAAATCATGTTCATGTGGGGAAAGAACATATATACTTTTTTCCTTTTTGTTTTTGCCTTTAATGTGTTTGGCCCATCTAGAAGGTCCTAGTTTGGTTTTGGTAATTGAGTGACAACCTAGGTGGACTAATATATGTTTATGTGAGATACACAGGAAATTAGTCCACAGGTACATATGTGATGAAGGAATTTATTGCATATGAGACATGACATGAAGTCATGTGACTAAGGTGGATAAGATCAAGATGAGAGTTGGCTTGACAGACCGGTTGCAAGCGTGAAGGGCAAGTTAGAGGCTTTAAAGCGATGGACCGCGTGACGATAAAGCTTGAGAAAGACTTGGCACCGATGGACGAAGACAACGGTGAAGAGCAAGTGAGGTCAAGATCAATGAACCAATAAGGTCACATGATGATATGAAGTGGATCATATCATTTGTTGATCGTGTTGATGCATGTGTTACATCGACATCGGAGGAGATAGAATAGAATGCGCAAGGCAAAGATATAACTTATAGGGCATTTAATTTCACCGGTCATAGGTGTGTAGAGAAGTTTATGACAGAGTTTAGGATAGATAATCGTACTATAAAGAAGAGAAATCTTTTAGTTGCAATGGTTATCTAGTGCCACTAAGTGTGAGTCTCATTTACATATGCATTGCACTTAGTGATGTGGTGATGTGGTTGAGATTAACCCTAAAAAATCTTTGTGAAAATGCTAACTATAGTGCTAATTTGTTTAGTGCTTTTTGGAGAAGCTATAAGAGAATCGTTGATGAGCGTGCGATAAAAAAACCCTGTACGACATTCTGCCTCTCCCCTGCGATCCCCGCCTCCCGCCGGTCCGCCGGTCCGCACCTGCATGCACACAATAACTGTAAAAAGCTGATCCATCGAATCTGGGCGCCTGGCTCTCGTCTGCAAAAGAAGGCTACATGAGAGGGAGTTATGATGCCCTGCATGCAGCATGCAACCGTAAAGAAAGGAATTTTTTGTGTGTACCCGACACACAGCCCACAAAGACAGGCGGTAGCAGGCAGCCATGTCCCCACTCCCCTCATCACCGCATGTCATGTCATCGTCTGTACTGCCCGTGCGTGGCTACGAAAAAACTAAATTTTTATACTAAAAACACACAGATCATATGACATGAAAAGTTTAGTTGTCCCGTAGCGACGCACGCGTAGAAACCTAGTAAGGGGTGAAAAAGGCGAGAAAAAGGAAAAATCGGAAGTGCTGTCGTGGAGCGCCTGGGCTGGTTTGGCGCTGCTGACCGCTCGTTGCTTTGGCTGCTGTTTGACCGTGCATGCATGCATTTGCTGGGCCCGGGCTGAAGTAAATGTGAGAGAGTCGAGCGGCGCGGCACAGTGCTGCTGCTTCTTTTATTAGGCAGTGGGGATCGCTTGCATGCAGGCATGCGTTGACCGCTGTCAGGGAGCACGCCTGCCTCTCGTCCGTTTGAAAAAGGCAGGGGTGCACGCATGAAGCTTCCGTGAAATTTCGTATTCCAGCTGTTGCGCCCGCCGTTTCCTGCCGCTGGCCCGTCCGACCGTTGGAGTGGTTGGGCCCGCGCGTCAGCGTGTCTGGGAGGAAAGCTCGTGGGTGTGCCTGGCTCTGGTGCCGTTGCTCTGTGACCGTTGCCGTTCTTGCCGTGTGCGCTGGGAGGCCGTGTAGGAGTTGGCCGAGTGGGCCTGTGCGACGGTGTTGGCCTGACCGACCGATTTACCCAGGCTTTCCCCTTCTCTGGTGGCTAACGAGCTCATTCCCCATTCTTATTCTTGATAATATGAGCTAGGGTTCCTCCTCTCCTCTACTCTCCCGCATGATTTGAGCTGAAATTTCTAGATAGAGTTGAGTGCCCTGTGAGGGTGTGGATGAGAGCTTGAAGATCCACCCCCATCCCCTTCTCTCCCTCTCAAGCTTGGTGCTAATTCAAGTGAGGGATTGAGAGCCTAGCGTGTGCATTCGGGATTTGCATTTGGTGGTACTAGAAAATCTTTATAATTGAAGATTTTTTTTGTTACTCTTGGTAATTGCCATTATCTAGACGGCTTAGAGGTTGTGGTCTCTGTCGAAGCACGCAAAGAAGATTGTGCGGTGTTCCGGATAAGAGATTGTGAGGGGTATTGTGCTCACCTCGTAGGAGCCGCGAAGAGCAACTCTAGTTGAGCATGTCATTGAACTACCCTCACTTGTGGGTAGGTTCTTGCGCTGCCCAACGTGTGGGCTTGGCGGGTGATGCCAATTAGCCGCCGAACCACCAAGTGAGCGGTCGACACAACGGGGACTAGCTTGATAGCAACCAAGTGAACCTCGGGATAAAAATCACCGTGTCATCCTTGTCTTCCCGTTGGTTTGCATCCCCTTTACACAAGCTTGTATTTACATTTATATACATTGTGCTTGTATAGTTACTCTTGTAATTAGTTAGCTTGTGTAGCTTGCTAGTTAACTTCTTGCTTGTGTAGCATAGAAGTAGCTCTTGCGTGACTAATTTGGTTTGAGTAACCTTGTTAGTCATATTGCTTAGTTTATGTAGCTAAATATTTTGCACTCTCTAATTTGGCTTGTGTAGCCTTGTTATTGAGCATTGCTAGTGAGCTTAGGTGGCTTTGTGCTTTTGCTTACTAGATTATGTAGGTGCCCCTCCGGTTTGCTTGAGGGACTAGTTGCATAGGTTTGTGTGACCTTGCATGCTAGAATTAGATATGTGAGCACTAGCTAGTCCAACACCTTTGTTGTCTCTTTAGGATCTTTATAAGGTGCTTGTGAACTTAGATAGAGGGGGTGTAGTCTTGGCTAGACCGATAGTCTTAATTCCGCATTTATTTCGGTTAGCCGACGCGATTAAGTTTTAGAAAGGACTATTCACCCCCTCTAGTCCGACATCTCGACTCTACACCATCCCCTCAAGAATCAGCGTGTACGTCTGATCTTGTATTGCCATCTTTGTAAAGAATTCGTGCCCTATTCTCACTATTCCAAACATATGCTACTAGTTCATAAAAACCATCTCTAATGAGCCGGCACAATTCAAACTAGAAAAGTTGTTGATTACCTCGAAAAACAGGGGTCCTTGAATCTAGCATCAAAGGAGTATGATATGAAATATCTCTAGTGAAAGCTTGCACCGTCGCTAAAGGGAATTTATGTTCCCAGTCTATGCTAACTAAGACTCTGTCTAGCCTTTCAAATGTTGACGTCTCCAGAGAATTAGCCCATGTAAAACAGCAGCCAGAGAGTTCTAATTCTCTCAAATCGAGACTTTCAATGCAAGCATTAAAAAGAAAAGGCCTCACCTATCATTGTACCTATCATTATTCTTTTTAGATGGCCTCCTAATAATATTAAAGTCACCCCCTCGGAGCATTGGTTTATCACCTGCACTACAAATATGAACCATCTCTGTAAGGGAGGCTTCTTTGAGCTCATCTTGTGCTACTCCATAAGCTGCAATTAGAGCCTGTTGAAAGCCATCGTCCTTGTTTCTAACATCAAATTTAATATGAAAGTCTCCTACAATGATATTTCCAATATCAAAAAATTGAAGATTAAACCTCAACAAAATTCCACCTGATTGACCTCTAGGTGAAGTCCAATGCCAAAAGAAGTCCTACCACTATAAAAGTGGTCCAAATCCGAAGCAGAAAAATCATCTCTTCGTGTTTCTAAAATAGCTAAAAAGTCTAAGTGATGAGCACAAGAGCTGCCAAGTCTCTAAGACCTCTACTATTCCAAAATAAGCCTTCATTTTGAACCTTGTTTATTAGATTTAACACTAGAGCGAAAGTTTATTTTCTTTTTCCTTAAAGAACCATTCCTTTTGGATACTGTATGCCAGTCACCTCCAATATGATCGGCATCCTCATCCACTTGTTCTTCAATAATGCCACTGCACAAGTGGCCGAGTGTGATATTGTCAATGTTTTGTAGACCAACTAGTGAATTTATATGAATGTCGTGCTGCTCCAGGAAGACGACGGTAGCATACAAAAGACACGAGGAATTATACTGGTTCAGGCCAAAGTCCTACGTCCAGTCTCAGAGATGATCGAGTGCATGTTCCTCGCTTGAATGCTCTGAAGTTCTTATAATGG
This sequence comes from Miscanthus floridulus, assembly GCF_019320115.1. Taxonomy (NCBI): domain Eukaryota; kingdom Viridiplantae; phylum Streptophyta; class Magnoliopsida; order Poales; family Poaceae; genus Miscanthus; species Miscanthus floridulus. The sequence continues at coordinate 45,898,993 of NC_089590.1, forward strand.
GGGGTGCAAGAATGGTGGAAGAGGTATGAGAGCTAGAGCTAGGAGATGGACTGCCTGAATGCAAACTTCGAGTGTCCAGAGATTGTGAAGATGATCCTAGGAAGGGTGCCCTGGCTGCCCTTATATAAAGTCCAGGGCCAGGTCACATACAAAAAAGAAAGTTCTCCCAATCGAGGGGTTATGAGCCTAAGGGAGGAGGCCTAGCTAACTTGGCTTGCAAGTAACACCGTCTTGTGGTGCACATCCGGGCATGGCTGTCATCATGGTCTTGTGCCCACGTTGTGGCATGGTGTGGCTTGGTGCTACAATGCTAGTCATGGTGGCACTGTGGGCATGGTGGTGTTTCGCTAGCCATCCTGTGCGACGTGGTCTCACTGTGGCCTTTGTCATCGCCTCCTGATCTCCCGAGGGCATCGTACAGGAGTTGATAGCCACCCCTAGGCCATTGATAGTCTTGCTACTTGTTGTGCCGGTGGCCACGATCCCGTGCCCTAGGGTCATGGCCCTCGTTGGCTTAGTTGGCCTCGAAAGTCAAGGCCACCATCGTGGCTCCCCATCCCATAGTGGGTGGGGTTGTACATCTATTTTGTTGGGCCGTATTTGGATGGTGGGCCGCTGTACCAATCATCACTGCTCGCACGGTGTTGTCTTGCCTTCGCTGTGTGGCACAGGGATGATATCTGACCAGGTTGAGGGGATGGCCGCGATGGCCTTTGCCATCTTCGGCTAAATGCCGGCGTTGGGCGCGACTAAAAGCAGAGGAGGGGGAAACGAAGGGGATGATAGGCGGGTCTCATGGGGTCCACTCATCATCGATGCGGAGAGAGGAGGTGGGTGAAAGGTCCTAAATGGCTAGAGGGGGTGAATAGCCTATAAAAAATCTCTACAAATTCACTAGAGCATTTGGTTAGTACACTAAATGGCATAATGCAATTTTGCACTAGCTCTACATGGGTTGCAAGCCACCTATCCTAATAATTCTAGTTGCTATGATCACTAGGCACACACAAGAGCTAAATCACTACTCACTAAGCTAGTGTGCTCTCAAAGACTAACTAAAGAGCCACACTAACCATAATAACAAGCTCTTAAAGACTAACTACACTAAAAAGCTTGGCAACTAGTCTGCAAGAAATATAAGGGAGTGAGTAGGGTGATTGTACCGTCGTGTCAAGGAATGAACCAATCACAATATGAAGTCAATCCGATCACCGGGAGAATTCCAATCACACAATGAACACAAGATTTTTCTCCTGAGGTTCACATGCTTACCGACACGCTAGTCTCCATTGTGTCGACCAACACTTGGTGGTTCGGCGGCTAATAGGTGTTGTACGAACCTAATCCAACAAATGGACGCCACAAGAACCTACCCACAAGTGAGGTAACTCAATGACATGAGCAATCCACTAGAGTTACCAACTCATTGCGGCAACCACCAAGAGTAACAAGAACTCTATAGCCACAATAATCCCCAAGTGCCACTAGATGCAACAATTAAGCAAATGCACTAGGAATCACTTCCAATCTCACTGTGATGATGAATCAATAATGGAGATGAGTGGAAGGTGTTTGCTTAGGCTCACAAGGATGTAAAGTATGTCAAAGTGCCAAGAGAGAGCCCAAGGCCGGCCAAAATCCTTTTATAGACCCCCAAATGAAATAGAGCCATTATGCTCAAAGGGGTGTCTCTGCGCATCGACCGGACGCACCGATCGTATTGATCGGACATAGCAAACCTAGTGTCTGGTCGCTAGATCACCGCCATGTGTCCCCACTTCAAACGTGTGCCGCTCGATTTCAATGGTCAAGTGACTCAGCACAATGGCTAAATGTTGACTGGATGCTGCTAGGCGAGATCAGACGCGGTCGCCCAGTGGCCGCTCACGTGCTCCCACGCTTCCTTCACACCACGATCGGATGCACCGCTTGCCAACTCGATGCTATGCCACCTCGGAGTTAGGTCGACTCCAGTAAGTATCTAGAGTCGGTTTTCTTGGATCAAACACGTCAAGTCAATGGTGACCGGACGCACCCCAGCGTCCGCTCTGTTCTTCCTCGCGTGAGTGCTTGCGTTAGTGTACGTCACACCCCGACCGGACGTAGACCCTGCGCATCCGGTCATGTCTCCTCTGCTGAGTCCAGTCGAGACTTGGCCTCCTCGACCATGCCTCAACACTGACCAGATGCGCCCTAGGTGAGTTCGGTCACCCCGACGCCAGAGTTCGATCAAGGACTTTCTTCTCCTTTTCTTTTTCTAAGTCCTAAACCTCTACACCCTTGCTTCCAAGTTGCTAACCACTAAATGTATAACTTGTGTGCTCGTGTGTTAGCATTTTCTAAGCATTTTCAAGGGTTAAATGTTAGCACACTAGGTCCCTAATGTATATGCAAGAATCATGTCATCTAGTGGCACTCAATAAACCGCTTAGCCAAAGAATTCCCCTCTTCATAGTACGACTATCGATCCTAAACACACTCACCCTCTATGGTGTCTTGAGTGCCAAAACAAAAAACCTAATTTATACCTTTGCCTTGATCAACCTTGTTTTTGTTTTTCTCTTTCTTCTTTTCCAAGTTAGAGCTCTTGATCTTCAAGTTTGGTCTTCACCATCACCATGACCATCATCTAGCTCCACCACTTGGCATGGGACTATCCTTTCTTGTCTACACACTTAGCACAAGGATTAGTCCCTAGGTTTCATCAATTATCCAAAACCAAACTAGGGCTTTCAATCTCTCCCTTTTTAGTAATTGATGACAACCTTTTCACAAAGATATTCAATAATTTTTTTTTGGATTCATGTTGCTTTCCCAAGCATTTACCATGTGTAAAGGATATGGACAAGTTTCATAAACCCAAATTGGTAGCATTAGCTCCCCCTACATATGTGCTAGGAGTTTGGATTTGAAAGCTTGCACATATGCATAGATAAGAAGTGTGGGGAAGTAATGTCTACCAAATGATGCTGAGGTGTAAAGAATGGACCTTTGAAGCGTGATACCAATCAGAGTTGCCATTTGAACAAAATCCTTAGAACCACGGTTAGTTAGATAGCACTTGCAAAACACAAACACTAGATACCTCATGAGATCAACATTATAAAAAAGGCTCTAGTACCACTTGTAAAACATGCAAGGCACATCTAACTATCATCCTATGCATACTATTATTTTATTTCATCAAACAATCCTACAACTAGCATACACCACACAAGCATGGATATGGAATTTAGAAACTTGTGCTATGCAAACAAACATATGCAATGCATATTCAAATGCAACATACAAGTTTATGAGCTTGCTTCCCCTACTTGTGTGCTTTAAATTTTAATTGATCCCCTTACAATATCATTTCATTTGTTTGCTCCCCCTGCTCCCCTTATCTTACTATCTTTGTGAATTACTTTTCCCCCTTTGGCATCAAATTACCACAAAAGGTGAGCTCAAATTTTAGATAGATTGGGGTAAAACCATGTTAAGTGAGGATCATTGTCCCATCTTTGGTTCAATCTAGATCACTTGCAAAAGATATTTAACTTGGTTTGATACAAGGGCAAGCTTCTTCACACCTCATTTCAAGAGTTATCTTGACCATGCTGAGTTAAACACTCATAGCTCATTTTCTAGATTAAACACTAGGTTCACAAGCCCATAAACATGTCATATGCTACCACTAGATCATCTCAAGCATATAAGCAATAGTGGTACCATACAAGCATCAAATTCATTTGATTTTTGTGAATGAGCCTAAGACATGTGAGGAATGACTAGATGCACTAAACAAGTCCTTATCAATAGATGAATGACATGTCAATCAATTTTACCTTGCTTTGCTCGAAGGAGAGGCATGTCATATAATGGGGGTGCATCAACACATATTTGAGAAGTCAAGTATGTTCAATTCATTCCTTAGCTTGCAAAACCTCTTCTCATCAAGTGGCTTGGTGACAATATCGGCAAGTTAATCTTTGGTGCCCACACTCTCAATGCAAATGTCCCTTTTTGTTGATGATATCTTATGAAGTGATGGTGGACATCTATGTGCTTTGTTCTTGAATATTGACTAGGTTGTTGCTGAGCTTCACGGCGCTCTCATTATCACATAATAATGGCACTTGTTTGAATTTGATTCCAAAGTCACTCAAAGTAGCCTTCATCCAAAGTAATTGAGCACAACAACTACTAGCCGAATTGTACTCCGCTTCGGTGGTTGAAAGTGCTACACTATTTTGCTTCTTTGATGACCAAGACACAAATGATCTTCCTAATAATTGACATGTGCCCGATGTGCTCTTTCTCTCAACTTTGCATCTCACATAATCGGAGTCCGAACATCCAATCAACTCAAATCTTGCTCCTTTGGGATACCACAATCCAACATTTTGTGTATGCTTTAAGTACCTTAATATTCTCTTAGTTGCCTTTAAATGACTTTCTCTTGGTGAGGTTTAAAATCTAGCACATATGCACACACTAAACATCACATCCGGCCTTGATGCGGTCACATAGAGTAGGCTTCCAATCATAGACCGATACATCTTTTGATCCACCATGTTACCACTAGCATCACTATCCAAGCTTCCATTTGTCCCTATTGGTGTACTAATAGCTTTGCTCTCATCCATGCCAAACTTCTTGAGCATGTCTTTGATATACTTGCCTTGACTCACAAATGTGCCATTCTTCATTGGCTTGATTTGAAGACCAAGGAAGTAACTAAGCTCTCCAATCATAGATATCTTAAACTCATTTGCCATCATCTTTCCAAATTCCTCATAAAAATCTTGATTAGTTGATCCAAATATGATATCATCAACATAGATTTGCAACACAAACAAGTCCTTGCCGATCTTCTTGGTGAAAAGAGTGGTATCAACCTTGACCATAATGAATCCCTTAGAGAGTAGGAAATCCCTCAATCTCTCATACCATGCTCTTGGTGCTTGTTTCAATCCATACAAAGCCTTTCTCAACTTGTAGACATGGTTGGGTTTCTTCTCATTTTCAAAACTGGGAGGTTGCTCAACATAAACTAGCTCAGATGTATCGATTGAGAAATGCATTTTTCACATCCATTTGGTATAACTTGATGTTGTGGGCATAAGCATAGGCTAACAAGATCCTTATTGCTTCCAATCTTGCAATCAGGGCATATGGTTCTCCAAAGTCAAGACCTTCAACATGAGTGTAACCTTGAGCTACTAATCTTGTTTTATTCCTTACAACAATCCCATCTTGATCTTGCTTGTTCCAAAAAACCCATTTGGTTCCAATCACATTATGATCCTTAGGCCTCTCAACTAACTCCCATACTTGATTTCTTGTGAAGTTGTTTAGCTCTTCATGCATAGCATTGACCCAATCAACTTCCAACAAAGCTTAATCTATCTTCTTTGGTTTAATGGATGACACAAATGAGAAATGTTTATAAAAATGATGTCAATCTTGATCTTGTTTGTACACCTCTTGAGATATCACCAATTATAGAATCCAAAGGATGATCTCTTGCAATATTGATTGGTTGAAGCATTTGAACTTGATTGCTCGTTTGGTTGAGATGATGAACTAGCCACTTGTTGTTGATCTTGCACTTGGGCACCACTTGTGCTAGCTTGATTTTGATTATGAGAACCACTAGCTTGCACATTTGAGTTAGAGAGCACTTGATCTTTGTCATCTTCAACTTCAATCACTTTTCTAGGTCTTATGTCACCAATATCCATCTTCTTCATTATATTAGCCAATTGAGGGCCTCTCACATCATCTAGATTTTCATCTTCCTCTTGAGAACTATTGGTTTTATCAAATTCCACATCATGAACCTCCTCAAGAGTACCACTAGCCAAATTCCAAACTCTATAGGCCTTGCTAGTAGTGGAATAACCAAGCAAGAAACCTTCATTACATTTCTTGTCAAACTTGCTCAATCTAGTGCCCTTCTTCAAGATATAGCATTTGCAACAAAAAACCTGAAAGTATGCAATATTAGGCTTTCTATCATTTAAGATCTCATAAGGTGTCTTCTCCAACATTGGATGGCAATAGAGGCGGTTGCTATAGTAGCAAGCCGTGTTGATTGCTTTAGCCCAAAAAGAATGACTAACATTGTAATCACTCAACATTGATCTTACCATGTCAATTAAAGTTCTATTCTTCCTCTCAACAAGACTATTTGATTGTGGAGTGTACTTGGCCGAGAATTGATGCCTATTCTAAATTCATCACAAAGCTTATCAATTCTTGTATTCTTGAATTCACTTTCATTGTCACTTCTCACTTTCTTGATTGTGGTTTCAAACTCATTGTGAACTCTCTTGATGAAAGACTTGAATGTAGCAAATACATCACTCTAGTCAACAAGAAAGATTACCAAAGTATATCTAGTGAAATCATCCACAATCACAAAGTTATATTTGTTGCCACCAATGCTAGTATATGTTGTTGGCCCAAACAAATTCATGTGCAATAACTCAAATGCCTTAGATGTGCTCATGATGCTCTTCTTAGGATGAGTGTTTCTAACTTGCTTTCTGGCTTGACATGCACTACATAGCTTGTCTTTCTCAAATGTGACATCCTTCAAGCCTCTAATTTGATTATGCTTAACCAACTTGTTCAATTGTTTCATTCCAACATGACCAAGCCTTCCATACTATAACCAACCCATGCTAGATTTGGTGAACAAACATGTTGACAATTGGATTTCACTAGCATTGAAATCAACCAAGTATAGATTCTCATATCTAAATCCTTTGACGATCAAGTTGAGCCATCTACACTTATAATCTCTACATCATCCACACCAAATATGCACTTGAAACCAAGGTCACACAATTAAGCTACCAACAATAGGTTGAAGTTCAAGCTCTCTACTAGTAGCACATTGGAAATACTCAAGTCAGTAGATATTGCAATCTTATGAAGCCCTTTTTACCTTGCCTTTTCTATTATCACCAAATGTTATATTATCAACCCCATTGCTATTATTTGTGTTGATCAAATTGAACATTCTTGAATCACTGGTCACGTGTTGTGTGCACCCACTATCAAGCACCCAATGCCTTCCTCCGGCTTTATAATTGACCTACAAAAGAAGATCAATTCTTTTTAGGTACCCAAACTTGCTTGGGTCCTTGAAGGTTAGTCACTAAGCTCTTTGGTACCCAAATGGCCTTCTTCTTTGAGCCTACAATTGGTGCACCAATGAACTTAGCCTTCACACCATTGAAACCCTTGGTAAGCAAATAACAAGAAGGTGATTTCTTGTTCTTGCAATTATGCTCTTTGTGACCAACTTGCTTGCAATTATAGCAATACTGGCCATTGTTCTTTACAAAACTAGTTTTGTGAGAAGCAAAGGTGGCCTTGCCCTTCTAGGGTGTAAGGAAAATGGACCCTAGGCCCATTTACTTTGGATTTTGGTGTTTGATGACCAACATAACCAAATTGGACTAATGAATTTGCAAGTGTTTGTTTTGTAGTTCAATAGGGTTCAAGATGTGACTTGGACAAAGGCGACGTGATGATCCAATGATCAACATCTCAAGCAAGACCTTAGGAGTACAAGAGAAGACCCAAGATATCAAGCAAAGTCTAAGCATGAAGATAGGAACCAAGCCACATATAAGATCGTGAAGAAACGAGCTCATAGAAGCGAGTGGACGCTGGATCAGACGCTGGACGAAAAGCAACTAGACGCTCCAATCAGAGGCTCAACAACAACAGCAACGATTGGACGCTGGACCAGACGCTGGTGGAAAACCAACCAGATGTAGGACAACAGCATCCGATTGAGTACAGAGAGGTTCTAGAGCAGCAAACTTGCGACCAGACATGTCCGATGGCAAGTGACCGGACACAGGAAGTGTCCGATCAGTTGTTCACAGCTCCAATGGTCAGGACGACTAGACACATCCGATTAGGACGACTCCAGCGTCCGATCAGTAGCAGAAAAGTAGGATTTCATCCCCAACGACTACTTTCTCAGTGGGGCCTATAAATAGACCCCCAACCGGCCATTTGATGTGTGTGGAGCTGAGAAAATATACCAAGGGTGTTGATATACCATTTTAGTGATCTCCACTTGCATAGTGCTTAGTGTTTTATTAGGTGATTAGCGTAGGTGCTTTGTGAAGTGCTTAGGTTGATTAGACCACCGCTTATGTGCTTGCTCTAGGTTTAGGCCTAGTGTTTAGTGAGGTTTGCATACCTCTTACCATTTGGTGCTTGCGCGCACCAATGTTGTACATCGGAGGGGCTTGTAGTCTTACAAGATCACACCAACCGTGTTTGTGATGTGGCCGCCACTGTGTACAGGAGGGAACAAGACCCGTGGCATTTTGGCCAGAAGCTTGATAGTGAAGACGGAGGGGAGCATCTGGGAGAGGCTTGCCGGAAGGCACGTTAGAGACCCACTTGCGCGTGGGGAAGGCCTAAGGCTATCCACGAAGTTACCCAACCGGGAGCTTGGCCCTTGCGAGGGATTCCTTGCGAGGGGCTCCAACAATGACTAGGGGGAAGCTTGCGCGCTTCTCGATACCTCGGTAAAAATACCAGAGTCATCGATGGGAGTTTGCATATCTCTACCTTGCTCTTTAGCTTCCGCATTTACATTGATTGCATTACTCCTTTTGCGGTAGAGATAGCAACACATTAGCAAAATCATAGTTGCACATTTAGATAGTTTTGTCTTTTGCATAGGTTTTGCTAAGGTTAGAAAAAGAGGCCATAGTTTAGAGTTAGAATTTTAAGTTGCCTAATTCACCCCCCTCTTAGGCGTCATGATTCCTTTCAATTGGTATCAGAGCCGGTTGGCTCAATTTGGACCTTTGGCTTAACCGCCGTTGAGTCGACGCTATTTAGAGTGGTTGGGATGGATACCTCTTGGCCTCCACACTTTGACGGCACTAACTTCCCCTATTATAGAGCTAGAATGGCTTGCTACCTTGAGGCGGTTGACTTGGAAGTTTGGAGAGTCACTCGTGACGGGATGAAACCCATTAAGAATCCTGATAAACTCACGAAGAGTGATGAAAAAGAAATTCATTTCAATGCTAGAGCAAAAAATTGCTTGTTTGAATCTTTTAGCTTGGATGTGTTTAACCAAGTATTCACCTTAAATACGGCAAATGAAATATGGTTAAAACTCTAAGAGCTCCATGACGGAACAAGTAATGTCCGTGAGCAAAAACATTGTCTAGCTAAACAAAATTATGATTCCTTCAAAATGAATGATGATGAGTTTGTTCATGATATATATTCTTGTTTGAATCTAATTATCAATGAGCTCCACTCTATAGGATTAACAAAGCTAGATGATGCGGACATCGTGAGGAAGATCATCTCCATGCTACAACAAAAAAAATATACAAGCATCATCACCATCCTTCACAACATGGAGGACTTGAACACCATGACCCCAGCCATAGTCATTGGCAAGATAGTGGCATTTGAAATGTCATGGAAGATGGGTCAAGAAGAAGCCTCTTCATCAAGCAAAGGCAAAGCTCTTGCATGTGGCAAGAAGAAGATGAAGAGAAAGCAAGTTGAGACAAGTTCAAGCTCAAGCTCCTCAAGTGAAGAAGAAGAAGAAGATGTAGATGATGATGATGATAAATCTTCCTCCTCCACCTCCGACCTGGATGAAGAATCAATCAAACTAATCAACAAGGTGGAGAAGATGATCCAAAAGCTCAATGTCAAGGGTGTGCCCATCCAAATCCAAGATCTCATTTTTACCAATCAAAGAAATAAGCAAAGAAAGAGAGGATGCTATGGATGCGACGAGTTGGGGCACTTTGTTGAAGTTTGTCCAAACAAGCCCACACCCAAGACAAAGAAGAAGGCATGCAAGAACCAAGCCCTCACATCAATAAGATCATGGGATGATTCTTCAAGTGAAGAAGAACATCATCACAAGAGGCGAGGGCGCAAGCACTCATCATCAAGCTCTTCTCGTATGTGCCTTATGGCACGAGGTAACGAAAGCTCATCCTCTAGTGAGAGTGATAGTGATGATGAAATGCCTTCTTATAAAGAAATTGTACAACAAAATCTTAATTATGCTAAAGTTTGCACTAGTCAACAAAAGAAGCTCGGAAAAATAAAAGAAAAGCTAGATAGTTCACAAGAAGTATACAAAACTTTGCTTGAACAATATGAGAATTTTTCTAATCTTAATATTCAACTATCTACTAAAATTGAGCAACTTGAGGCTAGTGCAACAACAAATGCACGCACAATCAATGATGAGCAACTTGTAAAGAAAAATGAAAAATTAAAAGAAAAGTTAGCTAGCTCACAAGATGCTTATAAAAGTTTGCTTGCTAAAATGGAAACCATGTACAAACATTGTGATGAGCTAACTAATAAAGTTGCTAATCTTGAAGCCATTAGTGCAACCCCCACCAAGACATCTAAAAAGAAAAGTTCTATCTTTAATATGTCTAAAAAGGATGCCTCTACTTCTTGTTATGATTTATGTTTAGACTCATCTTTGTGCAACCAAGTTTGTGTTGAGAAAGTTGTTGTAGATACATACACATAAGAGGTTGCAAAGGAGAATGAGCAACTCAAGAAAGAAGTAGCTCGCCTCACAAAGGACTTGACTCAAGTGAAAGGCAAGGCAAAGCAAGCCCAACTTCATCAAGATAACACCTTCAAGGGAGTGAAGAAGCTTGATAAAGGACAAACCGTGGTTTGCTACGTATGTCACAAGGAAGGTCACAAGTCCTATGAGTGCAAGGTAAAGAATGGGGGAGGAGCAAAGAAGAAAGAGAAAAAGCAAACAAGCAAGCTCTCCAACACATACACCAACAAGGTGGACAAGAAGGCCTCCACACCTTATCTCTTGAAAAAGAAGAAAAATGACAAGGTGGTGGCCATCAAGGTGAACAAGCAAGCCAACAATGGGGTCAAATGCTTTTGGGTGCCAAAGGAAATCATTTCCAATATGAAGAGCACCAAGAAGGTTTGGATCCCGAAAGGGAAGTGAGAAGTCTAATGGACTTTGGAGAATTTGGAGACTTGGCAAAGTATGGATGCATTTCATAGGGTGCATTATGATGGACAAAATCATTGCCAAGTGGGTTAGTGAGTACTATGGACTCAAATTCCCCTTCCCATGTTAGGTAACTAGATTCAATTTCCCTCAAATGGTATTAGATTTAATTTTTCCTACAATTGGTATCTTTTAGCATCTAGTTACTCTTCATGCCTAGGTTTGCATTTACATTCTTATATCTTTTGTCATGCATACACTAGGTATTTCATATGGTAGGCTTGCTCGGTCTCATTCTTATTCCTTGGAGCAATCCTACATAGTTTAAAATTGTTTAGGAGCATGGCACATAGCTTGTCTTACAATTGTTTATCTAATATGTGCCAAAGTCCAAATTATAGATAATCTCTCCCAGATATCACCTTCAAAAATGACTCTCACATTCATATGATGTCATCTTTCAAGTGGTATTTTTTTATTCTAAAATCAATGTGCATGTTTCCTACAAGTATTCCATACTTATGTGCATAAAGTTAGGGGGAGGTTACTCTACAAGTTGGATGCTTTGAGATTAACACTTTTTCAAGCTTATCATGTGTGTAGTAGTCTTATTGCAAGGAAAATGGAGTCCTCGGAGTTAAGCATCATACTTCAAATATCCACCACGGATTGCAAGTGGTAGAAAATCAAATTGGTTTCCGCATGTGGTATTTCTAAACCAATATCATCATACTGATATTTATATGCTTTCTCCATACTTTATATAGATTAAATTCCCTTGAGCAAAATTTTTCCAATTATGCATATGCTTTGCCTTCTATCATATGCATGCATATATTTAGGGGGAGCTTAGTCTATATAATGTGAGAGTCAAATTTTGTGAATCTATTTCACTATACACATAAAGGATCACAAAGTTTGACCCTCCCTTGTGCTACTAATGTCTTCCTTTTTGGTGTTTGATTCTAAAGGGGAGAATTTAGAGACCCAAAAGCAAGCATTAATTTGTAATAATGGTCCGAGAAAGGGAGGATAATGGATTATGGATTAGCCTATGTAATAGGAAGAATTTGTAGGAAGCAAGGCTTAAATCCATAATACCACATAGGGACATTTGTAAGGGCAAGATAAGTTTTATGTAGTCTTACAAGTAGTATCTTTTAGCATAATATATCCTTGCCCCTTGCATTGCATCCTAGCAAGTAGGTAGTTTCTAAATTTCAAAATTTTATTATCTGCTTGCTTTGGTCATGTTGTCACCAATCACCAAAAAGGGAGAGATTATAAGGAAAATGGACCCTAGGCCCATTTACTTTGGATTTTGGTGTTTGATGACCAACACAATCAAATTGGACTAATGAATTTATAAGTGTTTGTTTTGTAGTTCAATAGGGTGCAAGATGTGACTTGGACAAAGACGACGTGATAATCCGATGATCAACATCTCAAGCAAGACCTTAGGAGCACAAGAGAAGACCCAAGATATCAAGCAAAGTCCAAGCATGAAGATAGGAACCAAGCCGCACGCAAGATCCCGAAGAAACGAGCTCACAGAAGCGAGCGGACGCTGGACCGGACGCTAGACGAAAAGCGACCGGACGCTCCGATCAGAGGCTCAGCAACAGCAGCAGCGACCGGACATTGGACCAGACGTTGGACCGGATGCTGGCGGCAAATCAACCGGACACAGGACAACAGCGTTCGATCGAGTACAGAGAGGTTCCAGAGTGACGAACTTGCGACCGGACGCGTCCGGTGGCAAGTGACCGGACGCTGGCAGCGTCCGATCAATTGTTCGTGGCTCCAACGGTCATGACGACCAGACGTGTCCGATTAGGACAACTCCAGCGTCCAGTCAGTAGCAGAAAAGCGGGATTTTATCCCCAACGAATACTTTCTCAGTGGGGCCTATAAATAGACCCCTAACATGCCATTTGACGTGTATGGAGTTGAGAAAATATACCAAGGGTGTTGGTACACCATTTTAGTGATCTCCACTTGCATAGTGCTTAGTGTTTTATTAGGTGATTAGCGTAGGTGCTTTGCGAAGTGCTTAGGTTGATTAGACCACCGCTTATGCACTTGCTCTAGGTTTAGGCCTAGTATTTAGTGAGGTTTGCATACCTCTTACCACTCGGTGCTTGCGCGCACCATTATTATAAATCGGAGGGGCTTGTAGTCTTGAGAGATCACACCAACCGTATTTGTGATGTGGCCGCCACCGTGTACCGGAGGGAACAAGACCCGTGGCGTTTCGGCCGGAAGCTTGATAGTGAAGACGGAGGGGAGCATCCGGGAGAGGCTTACTGGAAGGCACGTCGGAGACCCACTTGCGCGTGGGGAAGGCCCGAGGCTATCCACGAAGTTACCCGACCAGGAGCTTGGCCCTTGCGAGAGATTCCTTGCGAGGGGCTCCAACGAGGACTAGGGGGAAGCTTACGCGCTTCTCGATATCTCGGTAAAAATACTGGAGTCATTGACGGGAGTTTGCATATCTCTACCTTGCTTTTTAGCTTCTACATTTACATTGATTGCATTACTCCTTTTGCGGTAGAGATAGCAACACATTAGTAAAACCGTAGTTTCACATTTAGATAGTTTTGTCTTTTGCATAGGTTTTGCTAAGGTTAGTGTTTTTGCACAATTATCCCTATTTTTCAGAAATAATACAATCTGTGAGAAAAAACAAAACTAATACATCTATCTCCCATGTATTGCCCCTCTATAATGGCCGCCAATTGCCACCTGTTAAAACAAGCAGAACAATAGAAAACATTAAAACAGAACTTTGATGATTAATAATAGAGTAAGCATTTTGGTCCCAAATTGTGTCAGGTATGGTCATTAAAAATGTCGTACCATAGAAATCTCAACTACGGCACGTTGAAATGAAGATTGCATGTATCCTGAAAAGCTAACACCAACTTTGGGACTACGAGACATTGATAATGCATAATTCCTTCTAAGTTGTAGGTCCTACAAGGACCATGGTATTTTTGCTGTTTATTTAAGTATTCCAAAATTTTATTTTTTAAACTTTCTTTTAGCGTTTTTTATTTCGTCTAGAGTCTTTTTATTTGATTTTGATATAAACAAAAACACAAACATAATTTAGTTTATCATGTCCTACAAGGACCAAGGTATTTTTGATGTTTTCTGTATTTCAAAATTTTATTACTTTAAACGTTCTTTTTGAGTTTTTGATTCTCGATAGTGTTTAAAGATTAAAGATTATTATTTGTAGAAATGAGAAAAAACTAAAATTTGGAGGACGCTTTAGGGAATTTGCTTAAAACTTGTAACTGAAAAATCCAAAGTGGTGTCTAGGCCATTTTAGTTTTGGTAATTTGTTTTTCATTAGCCTGCAAATTATTATTTTATAAAATAGGTATGTGTATATCTGGAAAAGTTATGATTACAGCACTCGGATGAATTTTGGAATGGTTTCTGGAAAGTTGTATTTGCTGCCGATACATGACAGATGTTTCTTTAAAAAAAAGAATATGCAAAAAAGCGCATCTTTAAAAACTGAAACCACGTCGCGGTCTTTGCAAAAGAGCCCTCCACGTCATCTATTGCTTGATATCTGTCGGATCTCCCGATAGAGAACCGCAAACCATCGGATCGGCTCATGGAGACATTTCTGTCTAGATCCTTTGAGAAAATTTCAATCGCAAATCTTTCCAATACAGTACTTTTCCAATTTGTTTCCAGTCCTTCTCTTCCCCGTGCCCCCGAGGCTCCTGCCGCCGGCCGCCGCCCTCCGAACGCATACCACCACCCAGTCCACGCCATCGGCGTCGCCCCGATCCGAGGAGGCCATTAGCTCCTTCTCTTCCTCGAGGCCCCTGCCTGTGCGCCTAACAGGCTGCCTTCCTCTTCCTCGACGCGGACGCGCCGGACGGCGTCTCGGACCTGTCCCTTGGCCAGTTGGCCTCCGCCTCCACATCTCCGCTGGCGCCTCCCGCTTCCCCTACAGCCACCTGCGCTTGCTCTCCTTGGCCCTCCGCGTCCCGTGCATCGCTAAGGAGCTCCCCTGATCTCCAACCAATCCCCACCGCCGCCGGCGCGAGTGGCGCCAGCGCAAACCACGCCGGGCCATTCCCAGGTCGTCGCCAAGGACCTCACGTCCTCTCCTACCCACCAGTGCGCACTCCAAATCCCGCACCAGCCTGCTACCACTGGATGCAGACCATCTGTTAGTCATCTTAGATCAAGTTGAAACGAGACGAGTCAACAATCCAGACCCAATCCTGTGATGATCTGGCAACTAAGCAACTCATGAGAATGCAGTGGGTGGAGATTCGTGTGACCCTCCTGTGGCCTCCCGTGCGCGTCCGCCCACCGGCAGGAGCAGCAGCGTCCTCGCCAACGTGTGCACGCCGCTGCCCCACGCCGCCGTGGGGTTGTGGAACGGGTCGCCTGGGGACAGCCCCCGGTCCCGCAGCAGCCGATCCTCCGAGAGGAACGCGAACGGGTCCCGCCGCCGCCGTCGCACACGGAGGCCGCGGCGCCGTCGTTGCCGTCGTAGTGGTGTCGGTGGTAAGCGTGCCCGTTGGCGGCGTGGGTGGGCGCGATGGAGAGCAAGGTCGTGGAGAGGGAGGTCGGGCTAAAGCTTGCAAAGGCCATGGACGACGAGGCGGTCACCGGAGACGGCGGCAGCGGCGAGGGGAGTGGAAGCCAGCAATGGACGGCCGGGAGTGGAAGTGTGCGCCGCGCCGGCCTCTCGGGATCACAGTTCTCAGAAGTCAGGCCACACGGCGTTCGGGAAGAAGATAAAAAGGCAAGGGCATATTCGTCATTTCGTGTGTTTATATATTAAAATCAAATATAATAATGAGTTTAGTGTCTTGTAGCATATTAGTCTAGATTTTGGATGTCTTTTGGCAAAGACAATTTTTTTTAGTGGTATATGACTAAAGCCACATTTTAATAGTGTCCTGTGGCAAATTTTGCCAATTAAGAATGCAATAGATACTCCGTATTATTAACATTGCTCATATAAGTATTGCTTCTAAAAATCAGTTCAATCTTATCCGCTGTATATATAAATGATAAGAATCATAGTAGTGCTCAGTTTGTGCTAATTCTATAGGATATATGCTTGATTACAAATTTATAACATGATTGCAGGCAAAGCTACTGATCGTTCAATTGGAGTTCCTCAACAAGGAAGGAAAGCAACCTGAGCTATGAGCATTGTCAAAGATTTTCCTCAGTACGCTTGTGCAACAGAAAAGGTAGGTCTGGATAAAGGTTGTTTCAGCAATAGCCAATAGATATGGCTTTTCATTTTTTTAGCAGTTGGAAAAATGTAGGTCTGGATAAAAGGTAGGTCTGGATACTTGCATATTGGTCATGATTTCCCAGTTCTAAAATTACTAATTTACTGAAGATTGGCCTGTCCCATGATGATATGAAATAGTTGTGAGATAGCTGTAGGCTTAATTTCAGAACGAGTATTTGATTGTCATACACCTAAAGTAATACCTATTATGGTCACATATGAGCAATTTAGTATACAGTACAACTGCTTTCTTGCTTACACAACCAATCTTTGAGATAATGCACAACTAACCCAAATTGCCCGATAGTAAGATACAAAAATGTAATGACAATTGGAAAAATGTGTCTGGCAAAATTAGTTCTATAAGACACTTTTAGTTTTAGTTTCCTATTCATCGTTTTAAGGGTAAAATTTCGTATTAACACAGGTGCGCTGTCTGTTGCAGCTACGAGATACCCCTGGCTTAATTTGAAAACAGCAAACATTTGATTATAGTGTAGCTGAAGCAATATCATGGTGACATATTGGCATTTGAAACACAAAGTTATATTTATCTGCCAGAGACAATCCTTACTTGACAGTATAATTACATTCTTTCTTATACATCCTAATCAAACTTATAGTTTGTAAAAGTTGTTATTTGAATTTACAATACAAATTTGTGTGTTTCTTCTATTTTGATACCCAGCCTTCATACATATTTTTTGTTTCACCTTCAGGTCAAATGGCTTGACAAACAAGAGGTAATATACCTCCTTTGGTTCCTTCAGAAGACTTTATGGGGCAACAAAGAGTTTAGAATGAAGCCACTTCCATTTTAAGAAACAGATAGATCTGCTGACCGATTATCGACCACCAGGGGTATTCTCAATTAAGTTTTGCAGTCTCTCTCTTTGGACTCTACCACCGAAAATAAAAGGTTGCTGATATACAGACAAATTGGTGTTAACTTCACAGTTACATGTTCTCCTAAAATCTTGACATAATAACGTATGGTATTCTGTGTCCAGGTATTCGAATTCAGAGTTTTAAGAAAGAGCAGATTGCAATGAACATTTTGCCTCCTTATTAAATGGCAAACTGAGGCCACCCCATGTTCCTATCCCATTTGAGGAAGCCAGTAGCAATCCAACAATTTCTGGAAGCAGCGACTGCGATGCTCACTTTCTTTTGCCATTCCTATAGGTTAATCAATTAATGCTAAACATGGATATACACCACATTTAGCCAAAACTGCATATTTTTTCTGTCAATGTTTCTTCATTATGCAAACAATACACACCGCACTAAAGTATTTCTGGCAATGTACCCAATAGGTTTCACTGCTACCATTATTACATATTAACTGACAAATGTACTAATGGATCATCTATTGACTGTTAAGTAGTGCTTCCCCTCCTGCCATCCTTTGATGTCACACAGACAATTTCTTTGTCTTTAGCTATGTTCCATGTATCAGGTATAAAGACAAATAAAATTCATAAAGTTGTTGACCTTTAAAAATTGACAAGAATTTAATTTCCTTCCGTATATATATTTTCGTATTCAATAAACTGATGGTATTTGATAATTAATGTATGCAGGGTACTCTAAAGTCACATCTACGTAGGAAAATTACGTACACAAGGAAGATTAGTATTGACAGAGCCAAGCTTGGTTACACTCTCATTAAACAAAGCGTGGCAACACCTTCACTACCTGCAATGTCTTAAAAAATATCCAGCACCTAACCACGGTTAGCTCTAATGCTCCACAAAAAACATTCTCATATAGCAAGCTTCCTGAATAGCGTGGTCGACAAAGCTTTTCATTCGCAGGTAAATAGGCGTCAAATTGATGTTAATCAAGCTCTGATGATACCTGCTGAAAGTTAAATTTTTTTCCACATTATGCAATGACATCAGCTATACAAATAGAAGAGATTCGGAAGACTTCAAACGATGATCAAGAGGTGATTCAGATAAACTCCTTTTTTTTTCCCTTTATGCCACAAGCAACGAATTTCAAAATATAATAACCATAATTAAAACACATGACAGATTTGAAGAGAACTAAGACATCTCACGCACAAATGAAAGGAAAATAACAAAAGTACTCAAAATTAGTGTTTTATTAGTACCCTCAAGTCTTCAAGGCGCTATGGCAGCCATCTCTTTTTCTATTTTTTTCTCCTTTACAGTTGCTAGGAGTATTAGTGTATTACAACATCAACAATCATTTTGCAAATACCCCTACATAGATAGCATGACGTAAGCTATTACAACAATTTATGATTGCTCTACAAATTCTCAATTTTTGTACCATTCAGCTTTAGTGTAATTTCGACTATGACAGAACTTTATATATGCGTGCGACCATATATCTTATGTATAATAACATCCAGAATTATGACTATTCATATCTAGCTGGAGGGCCATTTGGCGCGGCAACGCCGCACAGTGTTCTAGTTATTTTTAGAATGCTGGAACGCCGACCGTGGTGATCGAACCCACGACCACGTGGTTAAAAGCCACGCGCTCACTGTCAAAGGACCTCTGTCAAAAATAAATTAAACAGCAAAGGGATATAGGCTAATGAACGGATGAAACAAATGCTATCCCTCTGCTGAATGAATATGGAACCACGCCTTCCTCTCAGTCAACAAATTAATGCATACTTATTACCATATGGCCATGAAAGGATTGCTGAACCAAATCTAACTATATTCAAGCAGTTTTTCATGATCATAGTTTTTATGATTCAAACCGAAAAATGTTATGCCTAGTTATTCCCATATAGCCATAAAGGATTGGTATTCAGAAAGAATACGTTGGTACAAAAATTTGTGGTTTGAAAATATATATTTATGAAGGAAAACTGGTTAGCAAACAAGAAGAGCATAGATTAAAGCACATGGAACTCTAATTTGTGGGTTGAGAAACACAAGCAAATAGTCATTGTTGGGGACTGTTGGTTGTTCATAACAAACTAATTTGCTTTGTATATTTATCAGCGGTTGAAACTTAAAACAGAGGATAAACAGGTGAATTCCCCACGTGTCAATGTGGGAAATTTTAGAGGCCTTGAATTCTGTGCATGTTGCTCCGGAAAATTTGAGAGGCAACTCAAAGAAGAACGTCAAAACACTAATGATGTAGTAGATTTTTTATTGTGGACCATGCAGTACTTTAACAATGCTTGACGTATGTTCATTGGAATAATATGGTCTACATTGTAGTTTCAGACTTCCAAGGTTGTTATTACGTAGTATAGATGGGTAAGAATTGCATTGTCTATTGACGTTTGGTGCAAAAAGGCGAAACCACATTTGTGGTTCGATAAATAGAATTTTGTGGTTTAGAAATTAGAAAAATTATAAAACATTCTAATTAATGTCAGAATGTGTTTTAAAAACTTGGCAACAAAAATGAGATGCAACCAACAGTAATGCAACAAACATTAAATGGCGAATACATTCACGCTGCTTTTATCTCTTGACTTTGTTATGGAAAATTTTCAAAACATATCTAGGAATTGATAAGGATGTTTTTGCATCTTTTTAGATTTTTGAATTTTTTCTCATCTTCGGAGAGGTAAATCTATTTTTTTTTTCATTTAGATATACTTTCGTGAGCTCTATTAATTATATCAGGAGTGGCAGTTTGTGGCGTAGCTCTGTTTGGTACTTTGGTTACTTCATTTTAGTTTATTTACACCGTGCAGATCAGCATTAATAATTGTGTTCGTGAGCATAACTGAACCAGCATTATCAAACTGGGATCATCCATATCCGACTACATCGCAGATCCATGGACAGTTGGGATGATATGATGTCGACGAAGCAATCGAGTATCCGCGTGGAGAAACGGTCGTCGTCTTTGTTATTATAAGGATGGTGGTGTAGTGGCAAATTAATTAAAATTAACGGGATCATTATATTGTATCTAGCAGGTGCGTGATTAACTATCACACATCACAGGCTAATTAATAGACAAACTACTCCCTCTACCTTAGAAAGAAAGTTGTTATGGGATGCGTGTAGATCAAACTTTCTCAACTTTTGCCTTGTTCGCTTGGACTTATTTGGGTGATAAGACATGACTGAAAGTACTGATGGCTGATTTGGTGTGAGAGAAAAATTCTGTTCGTTGGCTGAAAAAGTACGGCTTATAAGCTAAACAAGCCCAAACGAACAGGGTAGGTTTCGTGCAACATTTATGGCCATGTTCGCTTGTCTTATAATCTGTATTTTTCAGCTTGTCTTTTCAGCGGAACAATGTTTTTTTCTCACAACAAATCAACCGGAACAATGTTTTAACTTATTTTTTCAGCGAAGCGAACGGGGCCTATATCTCCAAATAAATTTATATGAAAGTATATTCAACGATCTATCTAATGATACTAATTATATGTTATAAATATTAATATTTTTTTATATATAATTGACTAAAGTAAAAAAAGTTGACTTTTCGGGACGCGAGAATGACTTCGACGGAGGGAGTAATAAACAAGATGCACTTTAGTGGCAGGCAGGCACGTCGATCGTGCGGATGTACGGCGTATGTGCCTCTTAGCTTGCGCAACCGTAGTTTGGTGACTTGGTGTATTGTATGATTGTCGATCGAGGTGCACTACATATATAGCTATTGTAGATTGGTAGGGTCCTGTATGTTAATACCTGTCTAAGCAAAAGGCGAACGAGTAGAGCAATACATAACACAAGTAACAAACACACAAATTTGTTGTAGAATTTATTGGTTACCGGATTGCAGACGACATAGCGTTTTGATCCATCAACCCCTCGGTACCAGCATAGTATGAGGCCGTTGCAGCAATCTGAGACAGCTACATTGTCCAAGGTGAAGGGCAAGAACTCTAAGGAGGGGTATTGTTTGTTGACGCTGGTGAAGTGTCGATGGCCATTCTCACTGTCGTAGTAGAAGTCGGCCAGAGTCTAGGGCAGCACGTTTATGGATGTTGGGGTCGAGGTGTTTCCAGGTTCGACAGACACATTTGCAGTAGAACAAGGAGCAGGCGGGGAGGTAGCAGAGGATCTCGACAATGACATCCTCCGTGAGGCTGGGCAGTGCGTTCTTCTTGTTGGCGGACTCCTCCATTTCATCAGTGTGCAGTAGGATGAGAGCTTGCTCAGTAATGAGATCACTGAAAAGGAAAACAAAAAAGACGCATCAGTGAAGTCCACAGCTCATACCAAAGTATAACTTTAACAACCATTAATAATTTTTATGGTACGACCTCATCTAAATTTATAGTAGGACCGCACAGATATACATAACTCAAACTAGAGTAGCAGTTAATGGAGGCCGGCTCCCACGATGACTTTGGCGGGAACACCAGCTCCACCTTGTTCAGGTCGAGGCCGGATCGGAGCTGGGCAGCGGCCAGGGCCATGGCGGCCTCATGACGGATGCCATGGGTAACCACCGCCGTGACCTGCGTGGGCAAGGCACGGAGGCTCTCCTCGAGGTTCGCTCCCACGGGCGACACCGGGCTGACGGCGGCGAGTGATGCGTCTTGTAGCACGTCGAGTTCAAGGCGGCACTCCTCCGTGCGGATCGCCGTGTCGCGAACCAAGGCGCGCTACTTCCCCTCTAGTTCATGCGCGGTGTCTAGCTCGCCCTGGACGTCACCCAACTACTCCTGAACGACGGCCAACTGCTGCTGAATGGTGGCCTACTGCTCCTGGATGCCTGAAAGGAGGAGCAACAAAGGCCGTCACACACTCAAGCCCAACGTCACGCGGAACGCATCAACAAGAAGACACCAACGCTTACTAGCGACCTGTGCCTGGGCTTCAGCGGCTGCCGCCTCGGCCGCGGCTGTTTCCTGGTCGACTGCGGCGAGTGTCGTCTCCATGGCGGAAAAGCACTACCGTAGCCACTCTGACTTCCGCCCCTCGGTCCTCTCCTCGGCCGACTTGACCCTCGGGCGCTTCCCGTTCGCCATGGACCAATCTTGAGGGTGGAGCGGAGGGATGGGAGCTATAAATCATGGTTATGTTCCCTTGTTCGTTCTGCTTCCGCTTTTATAGAAGGATTTACAAAGAAGCGGTTATCTACGAGTACAATGATCCCTCATCTACACCGTTCTTATCAATATGCGTTCATACGGTGTACGTCGGCGTATCAACTTTGAGATCCCATGTACACATGCGCCCGTCCTTTTTTTGCGCCCGTCCCTTTGGCCTGCCAGATATTGCGTGTCATTAAGTTATAATGCTTGGGAATCTAAACCGCATCATATGGAATGCTGACTCAGTGTGTGAGTAATGAATGTCCCAACTTCCAACACTGTCTCACCACTTTCCTCGGGAACCGGCGTCTTCCATGATGCGGAGGCATAGATCACGTGGATCTTAACTGCTCCTCTCCGCTTCGCCATCTTCAAGGGTGCCCTATTTAAGTTGGGGCTGGATGCACTTCTGGGCAATCCACACACTCCTTCCTCCTTAGATATAGATAAATACAGACAAAGCTCTTGAGGCAACCATCTATATTTTATTCATTGTCATGGCGCTTGTTCTTCAACTTCTCCGGTGGCAGCACCGGTGATGGGACAAGGCCTTCAAGATTGGCTTTCTTCCGCGTTTGGGATGCATCAATGGCTGATTGTCCTTGGTGCTAGTGGAAGTTTTGCGAATATATAGGGAGGATCACCACCTTTGGTATGTCCGGGGGTGCTGATTACACTTTGTAATCGTCCATCTCATGGTATTCCCCTGGTGGGCTTCATCGGGCTGCCGTGGTGCCGAGGTGTTGCCATGGAAGATAGCTTCCTCGGTGGCCCTCAGCGACTACGCATTGCCTCGGGGTATTTGGAGATCGGCACACCGAGGTATACTCGATGGAGCTACCGGTGCCGCGTGTATCAAAGTTCGACGGCTTGGGACACCGGGGTGATCCTCTCTTCTGTTTTCGTGGAGGACTCAGACACGTGGGCAGGTCTCCTCATGCTCATACCTCACTTTCTTAGCTGCATTTGTCGCTACTTCTTCGGGAGCGTATTGAGCAAGCTCATTGAACTTATGGGTGTATTCCACCACTATCATTCTTCCTTGGACCAAGTTATGGAACTCTGTAGTAGCCCAATTTGTTCAGCCTACAAAGCCTAAAGCCTTCTCAAAAAAGGTAAGGTTCTTGTCGGGTATCGATATTAGGGATACCCAAAGCAAGGAAGTTAGCGTCCATGCTGACTTCCCTGGATGGCTCGAGACGTAATAAAAGGTCTCGCCCGACCCCAAGGACGCGGTTTCCATCTCGCCCGACCCCAAGGATGCGGTTTCCATCTCGCCCGACCTCGAGCTCCATCTCACTTGATCTCGAGGATGCGGGCTCCATCTCGCCCGACCTCAAGGCCGTGGGCTCTATCTCGCCCGACCCCAAGAACGCGGTTTCCATCTCGCCCGACCTCGGGCTCCATCTCGCCTGACCTCGAGGACACGGGCTCCGTCTCGCCCGACCTCAAGGTCGCGGGCTCTGTCTCGCCCGACCTCGAGGACGCGGGTTCCGTCTCATCCGACGGGGACCCATACCACCGCCAACCACTCTAGGTCCAAGCATATGGACCTAGGTCAAAATTCTTACGCCAGGGAAGAGGCTGGCATGCCTCGATGTAACAGGCTATACCTGGGGATTCACATCAAGAATAGTGTCGGACGTGTCGGTGCTGCTCTGCCTAATCCTCGTACGGATGCTGACAAGCGCGTTAGTTCACTACGACGTCCGTTGGGACAGAGTGGAACGTCATGACCGGCAGATGACGCCTGCGCATGGCACCAGTGATGAACAGGGCCACGATATGGAGCCATCCCTGTTGACATCTACAGGATTGGCGGGACCCGCATGAAAGAGAAGAAGGACCCGACAACCCTAGAAGCCTTCTTCTCTCTCTCGTTCTTCTCCTAGTTTCTCTTGCAGCTTTGTGCCTAGTGCCTACCGGCCCACTTATCATATTGTGCTGGAGTTATAATAAAATGGAAACGTATCTTGTGTTGCAGATCACAAAGGATAGTTTTCCTGCCATCATGAAGCTACCCAATCTTCAACAGTTGACACTGGTGGGGTGTATTGGAATTGATGATGATGCTCTTGGTAGTCTTGACAAAGAATGCAGTAAATCACTACAGGTGAGGTGCTCATGGTAATTTGCCATTTTTATTGACTTGCTTGTTACTAGCAATCACACATCAGCTTCGTTTCAAACACTATAGTGGTATTATTTCTCTTGATCTTACACTGTTAGGTTCTGAACTCTGCAGATGCCTTGTCTGAACTAGTCACTGGTACTAAAATATGTATTTTTGATAATTAAAAAAAATAGTGTTCATAGAGCTCTGCTTATTACTGAACTCACATGCTTGCACCATTGCAGGTGCTTGATATGTCTCAGTGTCAGAATATCACTGACGTGGGAGTTTCATCCATGCTGAAGTCGGTACCCAATCTATTGGAACTGGATCTTTCATACTGCTGTCCTGTAAGTAGCTAATCATCTACTCGTATTATTGTATCACCTGGGCGTAACTTGAGCCCTCACAGCTTAATTTACATTCTTCATGTATCAGGTTACTCCTTCTATGGTGAGAAGCTTACAAAAGATTCCTAAACTGCGGACCCTGAAGCTGGAAGGCTGCAAATTCATGACTGATGGACTAAAAGCTATTGGAACCTCTTGTGTTTCTTTAAGGGAGTTAAGCTTGAGCAAGTGCTCTGGAGTGACGGATACATAACTCAATGTTTTGAATCTGCTATTTTTCTTTCTATTGCATATAGGGAGCAACAGATGATAAGAGTGCAACATTGAGTTATCTTTTACTTTTTGTTTGTTTGGTATCATATGCATTTTCATTATGTTGTTTGTTATCTTTTACCCTAACAAGAAAAAAAAGATGCGGCGCCTTTCCCTACACAAACATGTTAGAAAAATTACTGTGCTGCAGTTGTTCTTAAGTTCATCCAAACCTGTTCTCAGATTCGCAGCTGTTCGCACACTTAACAAGGTTGGTCTGCTGCTCTGCTCATTTCTTTACACTAACTGTTTTTGTCGCAGAACTATAATAATTAATAACACAGCAATATTAGTTTCATCCTGTTCTCAATACTTATTTTGGTTTGTGATGGAGTTTGTATTTTCCATGAATGGCACCTGTTCAGTCATGTTACATATGCTTTGTGCTTGAACAACTATTTCATTGAATTCTTGGCTCTATGTTTGTTTATACATTATGATCCATAACAGCTGATCCTTGGGTAGGACAAAGACATGCCATCTGGTTACTGGACTGAATTCCATTTGTTTGATGCAAGATCAGACATTTCAGATATGACATCTTTTATCTAACATGTTTTGAATGAAAACAGTGGAAGACATGATAGAAGCAAGAAATCCTTTGTCTCATCCTATATCTCTGTAATATTCTGTTTGTCACTAAATAAGATAGAACCATTACATTTATAAAAAGAAATTTGCATGTGATGGATGACTTTTCTGTTCTTAGTCTGACAAAAGTAAATCACATGATAGTATTGCCCTTATTGCAAGTTACCTGTCAATGTCTATTTACATAAGAAATGTTCCTCAAGTAATACAAATAGTTCTGGCACCAGCTGAACTTAAGGCACTATAAGCTCATTAGTTGTTTTGGAATGTTGTTTAATATCTAGTAAAGTGATTTGATTACCTATGTTTCTTATTCCTCGATGTCAGTGTACAATAGGACTGCTGCCTCTACATTACTGTTGCATTTATTTTGGTTATGCTGGTTTGATTTATTGAGGCCTTTTGTCTCAGGCTTCTTACAGTTTTTTTTACTCATGTCATACTTGGGCCTTGGGGTACTCTCCCATGGCTCAGGTGTCTACTGATCAGAGGGGAAGATTGATGATGACAACTGAAAGACTGAATCAGTCCACTGACAGAATTAAAGAGAGCCGAAGAACTATGTTGGAGACAGAAGAACTTGGTGTCTCAATTCTTCAGGACCTTCACCAACAACGACAGTCACTACTACATGCTCATACTACTGTATGTACCTATCTCAGCAGCACTTCCTATTATATAGATTTACTTTCTGGTCGTTTTCTGATTTTACTAGTAGAAATGCTACAATGATTGTTGCTAACAAAACCTATATAACAGCACTACTAATTTAGTTCATTGACTGCGCTCTATCTTGGCTTTATTCATAGCAAGCTCAGCTTGGATTTTGTTTTGTGCAGAACTTTTTTATGAAAATTAAATGTTAGTTATCTTTTTTCTATGGTTCACTGTTGAAATCTTAGTGATTTGTGTAGTATTGGTGTTGAGCGTGTGCTTTTTTTTCCTTTATGTTTTTTGTTCCTTATTTTTTTTTGCTGGTTTTATGTATTGTCGGTGGACCATTTTCTCCTTAATATAATGATGTGCATCTTTCCTGGGTGTTTTAGAAAGTTGTACAAATATTCTGTTAGGTGTGCTGGGCACCACCAAGAGGAGATCTGGGTTGACAAGAGGAGATCTGGGCTTCCTGAACCTGACGAGGATGACGGTGGAATGAAAGAGCTTGTCGGGACCTTTTTTCTTCCTTCTCTGTTCAGTCTGCCTGGGTGTGTCTTGTTCTCTCTTGTGTTACTTGCATCGAGCGAAGATTTGGTTTTCACATTACTTTTCATATATCTATGTGCAATCTCATAGTTTAAATGAACAGCAAGCACAATAATTTGCACCGTGTATTGTCATGGAATATTTGTTATAATCTGGTATAAATAAATGTGTATTGTCATTGAGTTTCAGTACAATCGCAGAAGAAGATAAGTCATGATGGAGTTGTGCATGAAAAATATATGTTCTGATCGAATTTGAATTGTAAATTTAATTTTTTTTTGTGGAAAAATAATTTGTAGGGGCGGTTGGTACTGTAGCCATCCCTACAAATCGATTTGTAGGGGCGGCTGGTATTCTTAAACCGCTCCTACAAATACATAATTTGTAGAGACCCTTGTATAGGGGCGGCTAGGCAAACCGCTCCTGCAAACGGTCATCACCCGCCCCTACAAACGGTACGTAGTGATCGTCTCCGTCACCAAATCCCGGTAGGTCCTCCAAACCAACAACGGCAACGATGAAAGGCCCTCTGCTGCAGCTGCGGTGGTCGCAGCCTCCGCCCGCATCGCAGACCACAGTTGGGTGTGGCAAGTAGTCGTCGCTCAGCGCATCGGGGACTTTGCGCCGCTCGCCGGTGGCCGGGTCCCAGACGACGTAGGTGCCGCGGGAGCCGTAGTCGTAGAAGAGGGCGCGGCCGTGGCGGCAGTCGAGCGGGTGCTGGCGATGGTCGGCGGCGGCCGGGCGGAAGGAGGTGGTGGAGACGAAGCGGGGAAGCTTGGAGTCCTTAGGGCGGTGGAGGAAGCCGAGCACGGGGGGCGTTGGGTGCAACGCACGGTAGTGGCCGTGGGAGGCGGGGTCGGAGATGATGCGGCGCCAGGCCTTGCAGATGGCGGAGGCCCGGACGAGCCCCGCAGTGTCGTCCGGCGGAAGGCGGAGGAGGATGCCTGGGATGAGATCGTCGGGAGAGGCTGCGGAGATGGCGCCATTCGATCTATTCCGTAACCACCCCGATCGGGATAATGTAGAACAGAGCTGGATAATGATATCGCTGCTTCCTTGTATATCCAGGTGAAGTTCATCATCTTCCATATATCTAAATCGATTTGATCTGTTTGATTTGTTGATTGGAAAGTTCCAAACGCTGCATGCACGCTTGCCTTTATTCTACAAATTCGCTGCCCAGCTTGAATTATTTTGGTTATTATTTCTTAGATTATTTTGATTATTATTTCTTAGTCTTATATGGCTTCATGTGGACGAGGATGAAATATCCGATATCCGTATTCATTTTAGTGTCAATAATATGGATATTCATATTCGTATTTAATTTTAATATGAAAATACTATGTGGATGTATCCATATTCGTTTTCTACAAATAAGTGATGTTTTAAGTTTGTCCTAAATCAAATTATTTCAAATTTAACCAAATTTATAAAAAAAGAACTAATGCTTATATGATAAAAAAACTATTATTGGATGGTTCCTTAGCGTAAGTGTGTAACCACCCCGGGATCCAAGGAGAGGAACGGGGCCGGAGAATACACGAATGAAAAAAAATCTTCCTCCTTATGTACCTCGCCGTGAAACCCTACCACAAATCTAGAAGAGCTGGCTAATCAATGATATCGCTGCTTCCTTCTACATGTGGAACGGAACTTTTGCACTACTAATTAATTGAAAAAAGGATTTCCAAAAAAAAAAAGAATTTTAAAAAGGAAACCATCTATTTTATTTATGTAGACGACTAAAGTGTTTACGTCTCCGAAAATAATCCCTAGCGATTTTTAGAAACGATTGGCATATTTGCAGAGACAGTCCAATAAATAACCATCTCTCAAAATTAGAGATGCGCCTCTTAAGATAGCCGAAAGCATCTAGACTCCTAATTCGATTTTGTTGATTAATGACAACATAATCTTATGACTAATGTGTGTTTTGCATTGACATTATTTAGTGAGGTCACAATAACGATGATTGATCGAGAAATTATGGATTTCATACCCCTAATGATGGAATTCATTTTGATTTTTAAAGGATGCACATGAAGGTTAAGGACAGACTAGAGTTCTAAGTGTCAATATGTGTTGGGAGACACTTAGAGTACTACTAGGTTCATGCCCGTGCATTGCAACCGGAGCAAAAACATTATCATGGGATAACATGTTACTTGGTGAACATGAAAATTTTATTGCAACAAAAGAATTATGGAAATTTTTGTGAATGGAATTTTATGTGAAAATGATACAACATAATTTTGAAAATCGATTGTACTCATGGTGCATTGTCCGGGACATGTATGGCAACGATGGTGCATAATTCGTATGGCAACGATGATTCAAAATTCTCATTTTGGGTGTGATAACTCAAGATAGTTACACACAAACTCCTTCAACCTCCCCCACCCTCTCTATGTCATTCCTAACTGCCATTGATAGCTCAATGGCTGGCTCACATTTTTCTTCCTTAACCAATGACCAAAGGCAGGAACCGCCATTGGTAGCTCAATGCCGGGTCACATTTTAATTTTCTTCCTCAAGCAATGACTAATGGTTCCCAGTGCCGCTACACCAGCCCTATCCTCCCCTAATCCCATCGTTGTGGCACTACGACCATCGCTGCCCTAGTTAAAATAACTCCCATTTCAACCTATGCAGTATGCACCACGTATGAGCAAAAATGTTGAAATTAGGAGCTGCAACACCACACCCATCTATGTCAAAATATTAAAGTGAAACAGATGTCTCAAAACATGATTATGATGAATTGAACATGACCAAAATTGTTTCTTGAAAATGACTCGTATATGACAAAATCCTAAAGTGGAACTTATTTGTTTGATCCATGATCACATTCGATAAGAAGAACGTGAACTGAAAAGGTGAATTTAGCTACTCTCACTGAACTTTTTTTTTTATAAAACTCTCACTGAACTTTATTTCCCCAAACAGCATCAGGCCATCAGCACTGCAGAACGATCGATTTTCCTATATTCCATAGGCCATACGAAGATCACGGGTTCCCAACACTACTGGATTCAGGTTCTTTGCCGAGTGCTCGGCAAAGCCTTTGTCGAGTGTGGCACTCGGCAAAGAACACACTGTAAAAAATTGATCGGCAAAGCCCTCTTTGCCGAGTGTCTTTTATCGGGCACTCGGCAAAGAAAAGCGACCGTCACGACGCCGGCCCCGTTGACGGTCGCTTTGCCGAGTGCCAACCGTGCAGGCACTCGGCAAAGATTTTTTATTTTTTTTTAAAAAAAAATTCTTTGCCGAGTGCCCTCTATTTGGCCCTTGGCAAAGATGTTTTATTTTTTTTTTCTAAAAATTCTTTGCCGAGTGCCCCCTGGCCGGCGCTCGGCAAAGTTTGATTTTTTTTTTAAAAAAATTCTTTGCCGAGTGCCCTCTGGCCGACACTCGGCAAAGTTTGAATTTTTTTTTAAAAAAAATTCTTTGCCGAGTACCATGGTCATGGCACTCGGCAAAGCTGGAAAAATGGTTTTCCGAGCGCCCATTTTTCCAACTTTGCCGAGTGTTGTGACCATGGCACTCGGCAACGGGGTCCTTTGTCGAGTGCAACACTCGACAAAGTGACCCAAAACGGTAATTTTAATTTTTTTTACATTCCATCATGACAAATAAATTCATACAAACATATATCACATATATATATCTCATCCATCACATCATATATCTCATTCATCACATATATATCTCATCCATCACATATATATCTCATCCATCCACACATCCATCCGCACATATTACATTCATCACAATATATATCACATATATAATAATAAGTGCTCAAGTCCATCCAAATAAATCCACAAGTCCATCAAAGTCCACAAGTGCATCACAAGTATATCACAAGTCCATCACCAAGTAAACAACAAATGAAAAAATACAACGTGCACTCATCTCGGCCACTGCGATTGTGGTGAAGGCCCAGCTCCATCATTCGGAGATGCATGAGGTGGATTATTCGAACCACCGTCAGATGAAGACTGCACAAAGAAGAAAAGATTGCATGTGAGACAAGATTATTTGTATAGCTAATTTAGGAAGGTAGAGGCCATACAAGCAAAGCACAAGCGAAAGTAAACAACCTTCATACTCACAGGAGTAGCTACAGCTGCAGGACGCGGAGGCGGAGGTGGAACCAACAGCCCAGCTGGCAGAGAGAAGCCTACACGTTGCCCAAGCCCTTGTAGGAACTCCGTAATGTCCGTCAGCCTCTGCGCCTAGGCTTGCCGCTCGGCCTCCAGCTGGGCCGCCATCCTCTGCTGTCCGGCCTCCAGCTCCTGACGTTGCCTCATTTCTTGTTCCAGCCGGGCCTGCAATATTTCACTCTAATGTTTCAGTAATGCAAAGCTAATTAATGTGTGTAAAGATCAATATATGATGAGTAAAACAGGAATAACCTTGAGTGCGTCGACCCGGTGCTGTGCAGCGGTCGGCCGTGTGCGAATGGTCAGGCTCTCGCTCGTGCTCCGTGCTCGGATCTGAGAGAGAGAGAGGGAGTAGAGGCCGTGTCGATGACGCCATTGCCAAGCCAGAACCGCCCATGGTGAGGTTTCCAAAACCTAAAAAAAACAATGGCACGATGGCCGACAAGCACATATGTCTCAAGAGAAGCCATGTAGTTTGGATATCAATTCATGCAGAAGAATATATCTAAGTAGTACCACTACTTCTACTACTACTTCCACTATTGCCACTACTACTACCACTGGTTCTACTACTACTACTACCACAATTGCTACTACTACCACTAGTTCTACTACTACTACCACCACTACTTCTACTACTACTACTACCACTAGTTCTGCTACTACTACCACTACTTCTAATACTACTACTACAACTAGTACTACTACAACTATCACTACCACGACAACAACAAGAGAGAGGGCATACCTGACGGACGCCGAGAGTAGGGGCGGGCGACGTCGGGGTCGGGGTCGCCGGAGTCGAGAACGGGGTCGGGCACGGGCGGCGTAGGGGCGGGCGGTCCACGGGGCGCGACCGGGGGCAGGGCCGACTCCTCCTCCTCCTCCTCCTCCCCCTCGTCCTCCTCCTCCCCTCCTCCACCCGCCGGCGTTGGCGGGCCGGCATGGGCGAGCTGGCCACGCTTGGCCACACGCGGGCGCGGGGGCTGGCGCCGACGCGCGGCGTGGGGAGGGGCTGCGGCGGGCGGCGCGGCGTGGGGAAGGGCGGCGGCGCGTGGCGTCGGCAGCGGCCCGGTGGCTGGCGGGCGCTGGGGCGGCCGCGGGCGTGGCGCACGGGGAGGGGAGGGCGGTGCGCGGCGCGGGGGCGGGCCAACGTTGGCGAGCGGCGGCGCGGGGATGTCCTGGTTTGTAAGCATCGTATGTGACAACGTGCACAAAATCTTCTAAAATTTTTATCGTAGCCTCCACATACGATATCGCGACATCTCAACAAGTTTCATGATTTTCGGACTTCGTTTGCTTTTTATAGAATTTTAAAACACTTCGCACGCAAGTTCGCGGTCATGTTTCATGAACACGATGTCCGAAATTTCGGGTCCGTTCTTGGATACGGCTTCACACTACACTCAGTAACATGACTATCATTTTTTGAATCATTAAATTCCATTATTCGTACCACGTGCAGTTCAAATTTATATTTTTTGAAAAAATTCAAGTAAACGAAATAAAGTAACTAAATATATCAAAAAGGACAAAAAATCCTCAAATTCTAACGAGGAGTTCCTGGTACTTTAAAAGGGCTGCACAAAAAATTTGGAGGCTAAAAACAAAAAAAAAACTTTGCCGAGCGCCAGGGCATGGCACTCGGCAAATAGGGTCTTTGCCGAGTGCTAAAAATAAGGCGCTCGGCAAAGAGGGGTTTTGAATTTTTTTAGAAATTTCCTCTTTGCCGAGTGCCTTCACAGGGGCACTCGGCAAAGATATTTTAAAAAAAATATAATTTTTTTAATTCCTCCCTTTGTCGAGTGCCGAAGCTGTTAGACACTCAGCAAAGACATTTGAAAAAAATATTGAATCTTCGCCGAGCGCTGTGTCAGGGGCACTCAGCAAAGTATTTTTTTTAAAAAAAATCTTTGCCGAGTGCCTAACAGCAGGCACTCGGCAAAGAAGGACGTGACCGAACACCGTTACGCGGGGCAGCCTATGCTGAGCGCCGCGCTTTTGCCGAGAGCCTGACACTCGGTAAAGAAATCCTTTGCCAAGTGCACTTTTTTGTTGAGTGCCTGGCACTCGGTAAAGAATTATTTGTCGAGTGCAATTCTTTACCGAGTGCCCGATTTTTAACACTCGGCAAAGACCCTGTTTCCAGTTGTGCGACTGATGCTGGCAATTTGCCGCTGGATAGCTTCAGCCGAAAAGGTACCAAACATCATTAATCTAATAATCATGTTACTTGCAAATTACATTATTAGGGGTATAATACAACGAATGTAATCCTAGTGTGGCCTGTAGCAGTAGGCTTGCCCGTGTTGCCTCTCGGAATCGTCGAAAGTCTCAACTGCTATGTAACAAATTCTCCTTCTCCTTAATGAAATATGGGTACAAACCGGGTTGTGAAAAAAAATTACTTGCAAACACAACGAAATAACGTGTTCCCTTTGCAATATTTGTCTGGTCCGCATACTTAGGAGGGACACCAAGCTAAGTAAATTTTCCAATTGAGTAACTTTTTTTTTGGTATTGGACAGATTAACAAGCACCCATTTAATTTATTTTATTAAACATTAACTACTCACGTATTTTGCTGATATAGACTGAATGAACATTGTGAAGAGTAACTCTTAAACACGTTAACTTGTTTTGTCCCGAAAAGTAGTCAGCAAAATTGAAGGTGCCAAGCATGTATTATAAAGAAGTAATATACACAAATAAAATCATCTACATGATGCGACAATAACACGCAAACAATGCAACACCACACACCACCACCTTAATTAAGTCATGGGAGCCTAAGGCCTAAGCCCACCACAATGGATGGCCAGATTGAAGCTTAAATGGGAGAGAGAGCATTTGGGCACTACTTCTCAGTCCTCACGTTGCAACAGATGATGTGAGTTCCAAGAATTTTAGGAGCGGCGAGCCGGTGCTTCAAGAATAAAGATATATACGAACCCACTTTGCATGCGTCGCTTTTGAAATTGTTAGAAAATAGAGAATGAGAAAGATCGATTGATGCAAATAATTCTATATTTTATTCCCAATAAACAATGTGTACATATATATAGGGGACCCATATGGGCGGTTACAAGTATGAAAGAGAGAGAGGGACGAAAAGACACTCCTTGGATTAATCCCTAATTGATCACTAAATAATAATTCTCAACACTCCCCCTTAATCAATTAACATCTCGTAGTCTTCACTGTTTATCTATTATGCATCATTATGAATCTTTGGAAAACCATGTGGGAAAAACAAAGTAATACCAGTATACCAGACAAAATTCCTTAAAACTCAGTGAAAAAAATAAGGAGAAACACCATGATATACAATCACCAATATTATTAGACCCTTTGAGATACCCAAAGCCTTAGTCTAAAAACACCTTGACCATAGGGTCAATATGCTTCAAATATCATCTTCCAAAAACCCCGGTAGGGAAAAATAGATGATATAGCATATACCTTTGTGTTGAACATTGCCTCATCAAAAATTTTATATGAGAAATCATAAATGGAAAACTCACATAAAGAAAAGAGTACAATGCATCTTATGTCCCAATATCATCCATCAAAAACGCCTGTGGAAAAAATGGATGATATGACATAACCTTGTGTTGATATTGCCTCATTAAAAACTTTATATGAGAAACCCAAAGGGAAAAACTTATAGAAAGAAAAGAGTGCAATATGATGTTTGCAACAAGTTATTAATCAGAGAGACTCTCCCCCTAATACTAGCAAACCTCAAAGTAAATTCATACCAATGCACTCAACACATAAGAAATGTGGAGTATGGTAAATTCTATAAATATCTCTGCAAGATTATCATAAGACTTAGTTTACAAATATTCATATGTCCATATCACCTATGGAACAGAACCATCTTAGCGCAAAAATATTGCATTAAGTATAACTTTTCTCCATCTACACAACACAAGTTGTGTTACCTTTATAGATCATGGCCATTGATTACCGCATAATTTTAGTATGTGATATATCATTCTGTCAAGCTATACACATTCATGTGAAGCCTTGTGCAATACAATGTCAGAATGATTAATGCAATTGACCATTAAATGTCTATTTAAAGACTATTACAAAATGGTTTTTCCATATTTATGTAAATCCAATTTCAATGATCTAGAATTTGGGGATCTTATATATAACCAGAATTATTATATCCACATAATTGGATCATGGATTACACCAAGATCACATTTGCTATTTGAGATATCAAAAGATATTCTTAACTTCAATCCACCAATATTTGGTAGGATTAGCGCTACTACTAGATAGCAAATCATTGCAAAAATAATATCCGATCGGAAACTTTTGCAAGATTTATTAGCGCATAAATAGCATAGAGATAATGGACCACATGTCACAATATCTCATCTCAGTCACTATGGCATAAAACATTCTTCCTCCATCATGAGGTAGAACAACCATATGATACATTCATATTGAATCACTCAATATGATCTGGATATAGATAGCTTTTGTACAAAATCCTGAGGGAAGATGCTTGGATCATAAACCCAAAATAAAATTTTGGTTTAGTTCGTATCTTCCATCTTAAACTCTATCTTTAGATTACAATGTGCTATTAACATGTGTTCATCATCAATGATGTCAAGATTATTGACCATGATATAATATTATGAAATCCAATCAAGGACTCCAAAATGAACACCACGTGTAATCAATCTTGTATCCCTTCAGTTTAGGGAATACACAAAAAGTCGATTGTACCGAATTCGACTTAACTGCTTTAAGCCATACATTGACTTAAGAAATAGATAATATGTGTTGAGATTTTATGTATAAGGGTTGGGTATGTGAACTCCTTTCTAGAAGCTTCACAAATACACCAAATCAAGTGATCATATAAATATATGTGATCACTATATATATCAATTATCAACTGTAAAGATAGATGCTTTTGTACTGCCAATCAAAGATAGTATCGGAAATTTATAACTTACTATAGAGAATAATTTGCATTGAAAATCAATGTCTGAGCTTTGCGTAAACCCCTGTGCTACTAGTCTTGCTTTGATCTCACCACCATATTGTTCTCAGTCCATTCTAGGACGAAAACACTTTTGTACCCATAGAAAAGGTACCATGAGGTGTTGGCATCACAGACCAAAACACCTCTTTTCTGGTGAGCAAGATTATCTCTGCATGTATTACATCACTCAACAACAGTAAGAGTGAGCAAAGCACTCTGCCATGGTCTTATTGACTGGATGACTTGGAATGCTGTATACAGTTTATTCAGAGAAGTACGTGTCGACACATGTAGCCTTTCTATCATATAATTATCTGGTTTATCAAAACTCAAAGTACCCTGAATGACTCATCGTGACTTCCCGAAACGAGATTCAGGGCTTTCCGATATCCCAGCATCAGTATTTAGGTGCACCTCTAAGCTAGGTTTGTGGATGACATCCATCCACTGGGTAATAACCAATATTTACCCACAAGGTGTCGCCAACTATAGGTTGACCTGCATTTACTTCTTTAGTTAGAAGGAAACCTTCTATTGCTAGCATGAATAATCCTACTTTATGGCCATACTTCTCCCCCTCTTATTTATAATTGGGAGTTGAGTGATTTTACTTGGTACCACCACTCTTTCTAACACATACTTGCAATGGATTGATAAGTTTAAAAGACACCTTAGTAACCAGTAAATGCATTTGGCAGTTTATTTGCAATATTATGTAAATCAACAATTCTTTAAACTCAGCATTTAGTACGTGATCCTGAGCTTGGAATGCCTTATGCATTCTAAATAATTTCTTGGCATTATGTATGGTACATCAAATCTCCCCCTAATGCCTGAAAATGCTCATTATCAAAATAAAACCAGCATACGGGTTGTAAATAGATCCTCCATAAGAGATCTAAATACTTAACAATCGATGGAGATTGAAATCTCACATTGATCCCTAGTTTTCTATATGTACCTATCAATGTATGCTGTGGTGGTGAGATTGGTACGTATACAACGTACTCAATCTTACACAAATAGGAAATCTTCATGGATTCCCACATACTAAATGCATATAGGGGATATGTACTTAATCTTAAGTAAGAAGTGTGTAAATCTACCAGACCCCAACCGAAGTTGGCAAATAGCAATTCACTAAATTGTGCTGCTATGACCTTGTCATACTTCATAGATTCTGTTTATCCTTTTGGATATGTAACTAAATTCTTGTTATACCTAGCAATTGTCATTGTAGGTACAATAAATTCAGTAGTGTTTAGGATAATGAGCTCACAACATGAGCCATTATTTACCAAATGCATGGCCGAGTGTGGATACTTCACACACTCTAGATCATCTTATAGATGTATCTTCACAATCATGAAATGCCTGAACTGTCCATACAATCTTTGTATCGAACCCATATATATTCTCTTGAATATGATTAAGGAATCTAAGACATTTAATCTGATTTTAAGATAAGAGGGTCTTAAAATCTATTTCCCTTGTGGCACTTATCGTATCCACACTTTGGGAAAATCTTGACAAAAAGAATTGCTAATAATTTTTCACCTCATCCCATATGATGGCCAATTTGATCATTCCATATCTAGAATGCATCAACAGTGTGAAAAATTATTTTATATGCAACGTGTTGTACGGGGATGGTTGTATGCATACTACAACCAAAACGAGACTTATCTTATTACTTATATACCATATCCAATGTTGTCTTTTTATGTTTCCATACGAAAACACATTTGCATATCTCTATAATTTGGTAAGATACGAGTGTAATTAGGACATAATTAAATATCCTCAATTGCTAACTCAGTATCCATAGGAAGAATGATAGTAGCAAAACATGGCAAACTGTCATTGCATCGTATCATCAATGGCCAAAATATATATTCCCTCTTCTTGTCATAAGAACTAGAAATATTTTGCTTCCCTAATTATAGAGTTTGTGGTACAAATATCCACTAGGCATGTATCATTCAAAATTGGAATGATTCCCGTACAATCTATATATGACAAGAGTTTAATAAGATTCTCGTCTAATATATAGAAATCCATAAATATTGTCGAGTATCAAATACATCGATATGATACCCATAATAGTTATGCGTTGACAACACAAGTATTACAACATCTTCGATGGGAATTATCACATATTATCAACGGACCTTGAGATTATCCCAAATCTCAA
Source organism: Miscanthus floridulus (assembly GCF_019320115.1). Lineage (NCBI taxonomy): Eukaryota > Viridiplantae > Streptophyta > Magnoliopsida > Poales > Poaceae > Miscanthus > Miscanthus floridulus. The sequence goes on from NC_089590.1 coordinate 45,937,240, forward strand.
AACAAATCATTCGAAGCATATTCGATGATCATGTTGTCCATCTATGTGATGTTCTCTTTACGAGAAAAGGGGCAGTGTTGTTATGTGATCTCATAAGATCAAGCATAAACAACCAACCTTCTATGTAGCTTTAGATTTTAAGATTGAAGCACCCTTCATATCTTATTTTTGTAGCTCCTATTTCATCCCTTATAGAATGTTGATATAGATCAACTACAAATTTAAGAGTATGCCATTATTTAGCACTATGCTAAACACAACCACATATATGACATTACTCTCTGTCATTCTTGGGTTCACATTGCCATCACTTATATTGCACATTAGGCCTTTTGCTTTTACTAGTAGAAGCAAATTGTATGAATAATATGATCATAGTCTTCAATAGTTTAAAAAAACTAGAGACATGATTCAATCAAGATTAGCCTCAAGCTATATGAGTTTATTTATTGTTCATAAAACTTCTAAAGAGTGAGCCACGAAGAATGTGTATTTCTTTCCACAAGATAATCTTATCGAAAATCTTTATGGACGTAGTACCTTAACAACAATAAGGCACAATTTTCTTTGATCCATAATAAACAACCCCTAATTGAGGTTCATTAAATTGTTCTATTAGTTCATGGGATAAAACCAATGTTAATGTCCATTGTCCATGTGGGATATTGATGCCATCAAGAGCGAGTTCAATAGACTTCTCTGAAGTCAGTATCCACAACATATGATAAACCATTGATTTAATTAATTTACGCCTAAGGTAAATTAAAAATCACTATGGTGATGTTGTAATCTCAAATGCAAAATTTAGGAGGTTCCATATCTTGGTCACTTTGTGTTGGATTGTTGGAGATAGTCAACAAAACTGTAAACTTTTCAACAATTAGAGGTAATCACAAGATGTGTAGACCTCACGATCAATCATTATTAATGTTGACACACACATTGTAGATAATCTCTATGTCCGAAACATAGAGTAGATCTCTCAGTAATAGGTAAATAAATTGCTGCTATAGGCACGGTCTCTGGGCTGATATATTCGTAGGAACATACCGCAACCAATGTCTAAGACTCTACCACCTGTGTATAGCCTCTAATAATGAATGATGGTAGTCACCATAAAAGTGTATCATTTTCATATTCCCCAAACACTTATTTAGGACAACACGATGTAGGTAATCATCAAGTTTAAAATAAACATGATGTAGACCTCTCAGTAATGGATGAATAATCGATGCCATAAGCACGGTCTCTGGGCCGAATAATTCTAGATGAATTAAGCGCAGCCAATGCCTAGGACTCCATCACTTGTGTTATGATCCCCAATATATCTAAGATATGCATTGAACAATTTTGCATTTAATCCATCATTAATTAATAAATGCTTAATTAAGAGGATTAACCATTGTTAAAATGCAATTTTATAGAAAAATTATCAAATTAACAAGGGTAACAAAGTATAGGAATAAACATGCTACTGTACTAAATTTACTAAGCATATAGTGTTATAGTTGGTGTCGATACGGGACCCACAGGATACCCCGCAAGGGAGAGAGAAGATCTAGTTCAACTAGGATTCTTCCCATATAAATCTTAGTAGTAGAACTATCAAGTAATCCTACTAGGAAATCTCATTGTAAACCGACTAGGACTCTGGCCTCCTGACTATATAAAGGAGGGCAATGCTCCTGTCAAAGGGATAGACACACATAACCGACAGAACAGATCATAATCAATCTGACGCAAAGGCTAAGGCCGACTGGACGTAAGGTTATTACTCGATCTATGATCGAGGGCCTGAACCAGGATAAATCGGCTGTCTCTTGCGTAAACCATCGAGTTCGGCATATGCCGAAGCCCGAACATACTGCCCCGGGTACCCCCGTGGCAGGCTATCGGTGGTAAAAACATCGACAGCTGACGCACCAGGTACGGGCTTTCGGCGACTTTGCTTCCGAGAGCTCGATGGACCTCGACAACATAATTTTCCCGACGGGATCAACTTTCATCTTCGGCTCATGGATCTGCGAGGCAGACAACAACGGCAAGCTTCAAAGCCATCTCCTCGAAGATCCAGATCATCTAAAAGAAGTTCCTATTTCAACAACTGCAACGGATCAGCTCACCAGAAGATTCGCGCAGCTCATAGTATCCGAGTCAAATCGGATTTCACGACCACTCGTATCCGATTCAAATTCAAGCTCCAAGGCGAAGTTTTATCCGAGTGCTTTCAAGAAACCGAGTTCTTTTTTGACAAGATTCCAGAACACAACCCAAAACAACTCGGATTACCCCCAGAATTCTCTCAAGAAGTCGAGTTCTTTTCCATTTGGGCTCGACAACATGACAAAATCCTATCAGGGACAGGTCGAAAGATTTTTCAATCCAAGATTCGGGATACCACTGATAGGAGCTCAGGAGGGTCTCGTGCTAACGATAACATCGCAGGACTGTATCATCCACTGGCCGGATTCCGTTCCTGAGGGTAGCGAAACACAACTAGTCGGCACAACAACAACAGCTATTTTACCTTACCAAGAAGGAGACTCGATCTACGACACCGAGGCATCCACTAAAGTTATCAGCGACTCCGACAGCATGAAAACTAACGCCAATAATAGAACGACTCCTGCACGAGAAGTGCTCATGGTTCGATGACCGCGGTCACTATTAAATCCCCCGGAAACACCTGATGTTAGATCATCAGATGAATCAGAATCCAACATATCACCCTTTGCCCAGGGCTACGACGGAGAAACAGATAGTCAGAGACAAGCTAGAGAAAGAAAAAACAAGTTGAAGCAAGGGCGCCAACACCGTGCTAGGCAGCACAGGGAAGCTTGGATCAGATACGAGTCAGAATTGGCTGAGTACGACAAAAGAAAATCGCAACGAGAAGTCGAAGGAAGACGCACGGCGAACACGCCTTACGATAAGATTCGAGAAGCATTAGAAGAACTCGGAGCAACTTCGCATCCTGGTGAGAAGTATGAACAGCTCCAGGACTTGCTCCGATCGACAATCCCGAGAACGCATGAAGAGAAAGCTCGATCAAGACTACCCGCTAGATCAACAACCCACCGGCAAGAAGATCAAAATCAAAGGAAATCCACTTTCGAAAGACTTGGGCTGGGTGGAAGCCATGACGGAGGAAGTAGGAAGGAACATAACCAAGGCCACTGATTTGAACAACTAAGGAAGACTAAGAGCAGGGTACCTACCTAGACAACCTCGCAAGATTGTTCCCATCAGAACAACAGTTGGCCAGAGGAAGGCGCCGAATCTGAATTCAAAGAAACCAAGGCACACGACAGGTTCCCCTGCTTCACGAACAGGCTCGCATTGGTGCGATTACCTCACAAATTCAAACCGTCTAATCACTCCAAGTATGATGGCAAAACTGAACCAAAGCAATGGCTCAGAATATATTCACAATCAATTAAACTAGCCGGAGGAGACGACGATATCAAAACCCTTTTCTTCCCCATGGCACTGGAGGCCATGCCCCTCCAATGGTTCGATAAACTAAATCCAGGATCTATCAGAAATTAGGAGGATTTGCAAAGAGCTTTTTGTGAGAATTTCGCAGGAATCATTACACACCCAATCACTCATGCAGAACTAAAAGGACTCAAGCAAAAGGGAGGTGAAAGTCTTAGAAACTACTATCGACGATTCGGCGAACTATGAGCTCAAGTGCATGACATAACCGAACGAGAAGTAATTGAAGCTTTCTCTCACGGAATCATGGCTAGATGGCAATTTCAAGACTTCTACAAAGAAAATCCAAAGAAACAATGAAGAATTTAGACATACAGTAGAAAAGATGATTACTGTAGAAGAAAAAACACGAGAGAGGTTCCCGGACAGAAGCAACCAAGACAACCCGGACAAGCAAAATCACCGAAATAGCAGACATCAAGAAAGAAAACGTAGACCAGACAATACTGTGGCAATGGTCGACAAATCAAAGAAGTTTCCCAAACCCAGAAGATATGATGACATTGAAAACATACGTTGCCCATTGCACCCTAGTGGGAGGCACACCATCGGAAATTGCTACACTTTCAATGATCGATACACAAGAAAAGATAGTAAGGAAAACACCAAAGAGGACAATCAGAAAAGAGAAGAAGACAACCACGAGGACAAAGGATTCCAAAAACCCAGGGGAACGGTAGCAGTGATTTTCTCAAGGGCTCTGGATTGCAGAAGCAAACATCAAGAAAAACTAGCACTGCGGACCATTATGACAGCAGAACTGGCTACACCAAGATACCTCAATTGGTCGCAGTATCCTATCCAATTTATCAGAGAAGACCAATGGACTAGCGTGGGAAACACAGGCCATTATCCACTGGTTCTAGATCCGACTATTGCTGGTATGACCGTCACCAAAGTACTAATCGATGGAGGAGCTGGACTTAACATCATCTTTTCAGAAACTCTAAGGAAAATGGGACTACAACTCGCCGGGATGATTACGCCAATAAGCACACCTTTTTACGGAATAGTACCCGGCAAAGCAGCCATGCCACTCGGACAAATTACTTTACCTGTTACCTTTGGAACTCCTTCAAACTACCGAACAGAGTTTATCAAATTTGAAGTCGCCGACTTCGATTCATCATATCATGCAATCCTCGGACGTCCAGCACTGGTCAAATTCATGGCAATACCACATTATCCGTACTTACTGCTTAAGATGCTAGGACCCAACGGTATCGTTTCTCTTCGAAGCGATTTAAAGCGCGCTTTTGACTGCGACGTTCAGGCGACCCAAATTGCAGCTAAAGTGCAAGCCGATAATGGAAGAAAAGAAATAGCCGCAATCGCTGTAGAAACAAGCCAAGAAGAATTAGAAATACCGGCTAAAAAGCCCAACATCATCGCACCACCAAAAGAAGCCGACGTCAAGCAAATCGACTTAGGCACAGGCGATACCTCCAAGACAGCAACTATCAGTGCTCACCTCTCGGCAAAATAGGAACTCGTGCTCACCAACTTTCTTTGGGACAACAAAGATATCTTCGCTTGGAAGCCAGCCGACATGCCAGGAGTCCCAAGGGAGTTGGCTGAGCACAGAATTGATGTTAACAAAAGCTCCAAACCTGTAAAACAACGGCTATGATGATTCTCACCCGACAAGAAGGCAGCAATTAAAAAGGAAATAACAAAACTGATGGCAGCCGAATTCATCAAGGAGATCCTTCATCCAGATTGGCTAGCAAACCCGGTCCTTGTACAGAAGAAAAACACGGACGAGTGGCGTATGTGCGTCGATTACACAGATCTCAACAAACATTGCCCAAAAGATCCGTTCGGGCTACTATGCATTGACCAGATAGTTGACTCGACAGCAGGATCTGCGCTATTATCTTTTCTCGATTGCTATTCAGGATATCACCAGATCGCACTAAAAGAAGAAGACCAGAGCAAGACATCTTTCATCACCCCATTTGGTGCCTACTGCTACAAGACCATGTCGTTTGGACTAAAGAACGCTGGTGCCACGTACCAAAGAGCTATCCAGACTTGCCTTGGGAATCAAATCGGTGAAAATGTGGAGGCATACATGGACGATGTGTTGGACAACTACTCGGATTTTTGGTCAGTCAGCGCGGGATCGAAGCCAGCACCAAGCAAATTTGAGCTATAACAGAAATGGGCCCACCTAGAAGTGTCAAAGATGTGCAGAAACTAACAGGATGCATGGCGGCCCTCAACCATTTCATATCAAGACTCGGCGAAAAGGGGTTACTTTTCTTTAAACTACTAAAGAAGACAGACAAGTTCGAGTGGACAATAGAGGCCGACGAAGCTTTCAAAAAACTTAAAGAATACCTCACTTCATCGCCTATCCTGACACCTCCAAAGAAAGATGAAGATATGATGCTATATATTGCGGCAACTCCTACCGTAATCAGCACAACAATAGTCATAGAAAGAGAAGAATAAGGGCGCGTGTATAAAGTGCAATGTCCCGTATACTACATCAGCGAAGTACTATCAGAATCCAAAATCCGGTACCCGCATGTACAAAAACTACTCTACGCTCTACTCATTACCTCACGGAAGCTTCACCACTATTTCGAAAGCCACAAGATTACCGTGGTGACAGATTTTCCACTCGGAGACATCCTACACAATAAAGATGCCACGGGGCACATATCCAAGTGGGCAGTTGAAATTGGAGCTCTTGACATCAATTTCACCCCACGGAAAGCAATCAAATCTCAAGCCCTCGCCGATTTCGTGGCCGAATGGATAGAGATTCAACAACCTTTATCAGATACAATCCTTGACCACTGGAAGATGTACTTTGACGGATCACTCAAACTAGGCGGGGCCGGTGCAGGCATTCTCCTCATTTCTCCAAAAGGAAAACAACTCAAGTATGTCCTTCAGATATTATGGCAAGCTACAAATAACGAAGCAGAATATGAAGCCCTCATCCACAGGCTATGAGTGGCGATTACCCTCGGAATAAAAAGATTACTCGTATACGGCGATTCAGCAGTGGTCATCAACCAAGTCAACAAAAATTGGGATTACACCAAAGAAAACATGGGTGCTTATTGTGCTGAAATACAAAAACTTGAAAAACATTTCCAAGGATTAGAAATTTTACACGTCCTACGCGATTCCAACATTGCAGCAGATGTCCTTGCCAAGCTCGGATCAGACAGAGCAAAAGTTCCACCCGGCGTATTCATAGAAGAGCTATCAGTTCCCTCTATTAAACAACCTGGTGAAACAAAACATGAAATTCAGGCTAAAGGCGTTCAGATCTTGATAATCAACACTTCATGGACCCAAGTTTTCATTGACTATATCAAAGAAAATAAACTGCTAGCAGATAAAGCAGAGGCCACACAAGTTGTTCGCAGAAGCAAAAACTACGTTCTAGTAGGGGATAAACTCTACAGAAGAGCAGCATCATCAGGAGTACTACTAAAATGTGTCTCATTTGAAGAAGGCAAAGAAATCCTAGATGAAATACACTCAGGTTGCTGTGGAAATCATGCCGCTTCAAGGACACTGGTTGGCAAAGCATTTCGCACCGGGTTCAACTGGCCAACCGCTTTGAAAGACACAGAAGAGCTTGTCAAAAAATGCAAAGGTTGCCAAATGTTTACAAGACAAGCCCACGTACCAGCTCACAATCTTATCTGCATCCCACCCGCTTGGCCTTTTTCCTGCTGGGGGCTAGATCAAGTAGGACCCCTGAAAAAAGCAAAAGGCGGCTTCGAGTACATCTTCGTAGCAATCGATAAATTCACCAAGTGGATTGAATACAAACCACTCGCGAAGTACAGCGCAACCAAAGCAGTCGAGTTCATCCAAGACATTATGCACCGCTTCGGCATGCCCAATTAAATCATCACAGATCTAGGCTCCCCTTTCACAGCTACAGAATTCAAGGGCTGGGCACAAGACTATGGTTTTAGTATAGACTATGCGTCTGTTGCACATCCAGAGGCCAACAAACAAGTAGAAAGGGCTAATGGACTCATACTAGCCGGATTAAAGCCAAGATTATATGAAGAACTAGTGGACTATGGGTCCAAATGGATTGAAGAATTACCGAAAGTAGTATGGGGACTACGAACTCAAATAAGCAGAGCAACAGGCTACTCACCTTTCTTCCTAGTTTACGGGTCAGAGGCCGTACTGCCCGCCGACTTGATCTGGACATCCCCAAAGATAGAGCAATACGATGAAGGAGAAGCGGAACACACAAGAAGATTAGAACTCGACAGCTCAGAAGAAATCAGAGTAAACGCTACCCTCCAATCAGCCAGATACCTACAAGGTTTAAGACGGCATTACAACAAGAGTACCCAACCTCGATCACTACAAGTCGGAGACTTAGTACTAAGAAGGATACAGAAGACTAACGGACGACATAAGCTACTCAGTCCATGGGAAGGTCCCTTCATTGTCACAAAAGTCACCGGACCAGGCACATACAAGTTAATAACCGAATATGGAAAAGAAGTTAGCAATACATGGCACATCAGCCAGCTAAGAAGATTCTACGCGTAGAAACAACTCAAGAAAAAACAGATATGCAAGCCACAAAGGACCAACGTTCATAATCGACGAAAAGCAATACTCTTCAACAACATATGTAGTAGTTTATACTCATGATCAATAAAGATGGCATTCATCCACAGCATGTCTTGGCATGACCTTCAATGAGTTATTTTCACGAAACAAAAACCAAAATGGCTGAAAACATGCCTGAGCATCCCGGCCGAGAGCAAAATAGCTAAAAAAACGCTTGAGCCCGCCGATGAGGGTAGCTAAAAGCTAACACCCGAAACAAAAAAGCAAAATGGCTGAAAACATGCCTGAGCATCCCGGCCGAGAGCAAAATAGCTGAAAAAACGCTTGAGCCCGCCGATGAGGGTAGCTAAAAGCTAACACCCGAAACAAAAAAGCAAAATGGCTGAAAACATGCCTGAGCATCCCGGCCGAGAGCAAAATAGCTGAAAAAACGCTTGAGCCCGCCGATGAGGGTAGCTAAAAGCTAACACCCGAAACAAAAAAGCAAAATGGCTGAAAACATGCCTGAGCATCCCGGCCGAGAGCAAAATAGCTGAAAAAACGCTTGAGCTCACCGATGAGGGTAGCTAAAAGCTAACACCCGAAACAAAAAGCAAAATGGCTGAGTCGACCGAAATTTAACTTCAAAAGACCCTCCAGCACTTCGTTCCGAAAAGCAAGAGGCTCGGGGGCTACATCCAGATAGGAATACTTTTTCCTCAGAAAAGCACAAGCGCCATTCAAGAAAGCACTCGGATGCCGAAGTTTGTCAAGGCAACATTCTATACCGAGTCATTTTACATAGCGCAGACGAAAGGTTGTTAACGCAAAGATCTACATCTAACAAGTCATAGCACGGACAAAGCACTCGACGGATCACAAAGGAGGAAGAAAAGAAAAGTACTCGACAAATCGAGGGGTCTCGTCAGAATAACGCACAGAGTTGTTTTGCGGAGCAGAGATGGGAACAGGACAAAGTACTCAGCAAGTCAAGTAACTTCAACCGCACCCAGGCAAAGAATACATCAACAAAAATAAAGAATCTTCATTTAAAAAGGAGTGTAATATTACAAGGGGATGCTCAATCGAGTCAGGCGTTGTCATCAGAAAGGGAAATGTCAATATTTAGACTGTCTACAACCCTACTGGCTAGACCTTCGACCTTAGACTCCATCCTCTCAACGGCGTCAAGATATTCTTGGCTTTCAGCTTCTTCTGCTATCTTGGAGAGAGGCGCCTCTGGAGCAAGGACCCGGACCTGGGCCAGCACATTCTTGGTACATACTTGGGCACACCTCTTCGCGAACTCTTGGAAACGAGTTGGAATCCGGGGAATGAACTGCGCCCAAGATTGCTCGTCATCCGCTGGAGTCCGGAGGACATCGGCTACTGAACGAAAAGATTTCCACAAAACATTCCAATTCTCAGTAGCCGTCGCCAGCTTCCCGGACAAGCCTTCAATAGTTTTTTGGGCCTGCACAAGATCTCTGTCAGCTCCGCGCCTAATCAGCTTAGCAAGGGCGAGTTCTTCCTCAGCATGAGTAATTACCTCCTCAGCTCTATTATGACTAGAACGGATAAGGGCCCTCATTTCATCAATACTCTCCGAGAGCTTCTGCTTCTCAACTCGAAGAGCTAGACAGGACACCCAAGAATAAGTCAGCGGAAAAAGAAGTCAAAATACAAGAAGAAACAGGCAGAACCCGTGGCACCTTTGCATTCATTCTTCGCAGACTCCACCGCAGCATCTCTCTGTTTCTCCGTCTCCACTACCCGGGCGCGAAGGGCTTTCTCCTCCTTTTGGTGCATTTGACGCTCTGTCTCCAACTCAGCCCGGAGGAGGTCAAGATCGGCTTTCAGAGCGTCCACCTCCGAAGACAACTTCCTCTCATTTTCAGATGAGAAAAAGAAGCCAGAATGATCGCGAGAGAAAGACTGAGCAAAAAGAGGCAAAGAGAAACAAGGCGTAAGGATAGAAGAAAAACAAGCATGCAAAAGAGGAGTGGTAGTAAAACCTACCTGGAGCTTTTCACCAAAAGAAGTCGCGAGGGTCGACAAGCTCCCCCAGGCTGCGGTCAGCTCCGATAACCGATGAGTGGCATCGAACTGTTGCACCACGTCACCGGAAAAGGAGGGGCCGCCGGAAGCAAGAGAAGGGGAAGGAGAGGCCGGTTGGGGCAAAGAAGGAACGACCAAAGCAACCTCCAAGGAAGCCGGAGCCAAACCCTCAGAAGGACCCGGCGCGACGGCCACAGTTACCTCCGGAGCGACCGAGTCCGCAACTCCGCCAGGTAGCTCTGAAGCCCCCGCGGCGACTTCATCAACAGAATGTTGTGAGTCTCGAGACTCAGAACTCGTTGGCACGACGGGAGGCAAAGAAGAAGTCGATGAAGAAATTAGAGAAGACGAAACACTGAAAAGTGATAAAAGGAAGCACCAATAAAAACCAGAGGAAGGAAGATAAAAGCCAAAAAGATAAAGCTAGAATCTACTCACCCGACTACTTTTTTCTTCGCGAAGCCAAGAGAAAGCCTCGCAGGGGGAACCACGACGGCGAAGACGTCCCCGCCACCTGGCGACGGGAGCGGGACAGCCGACAACGGAGCCGCGGAAGAAGCCGGGGCTGGAGCCGTGGAAGAACTCCGCACCGGAGGAGCGGTATAGCTCGGGACAGAGGCAACCAAAGAACTCGACACCGGAGCTTCAGAAGAAGTCGGCGCGGGAGCCTCGGAAGAACTCACACCCGACCTCCGATTACTTCAAAAAGTTCAAGACTAAAATTCAAAATAAAGAGGAGAAATTCAATGCAACAAGAATATGAAAAACAACTCATCGGCGCATGATGAGGGGGACTTCATCATCCTCTTCTTCCTCAGCCAACGAAACCAGAGCACCTGCTGAAAAGGAGATGAAAAGTACTCGGTTCAAGAGAGAAACATGAAAATAAAAGAACAAAGAGTATTAAATGTGCTCACCTAAGAGCATGCTAGCAACAACTGGAGTACCTGAGGGAGTACTTGGTTTGCGAGGCCTCTTAGAGATAGGCAAGCCAGATGAAGACACGTCCATTCGCCCCCTCTTTGGGACACTGCGAGGACCGTGAGGGACTAGACGAGGAACATATTCTTCATATACATCAACAAATCTGAAAGAAACCCCAAGAAGGGCTGTAAAGGTTTGAGACTTACTAATTGCAGAAGTACCAGCTAGACGATCCCCAGTCTTCGCCACGACAGGGAGAACATCAGGGGGGATTGGATCGACAAAGTTCCGCCCAAGCTCCTGCGAAAAAAGATAAAACACCGAGACAAGGAAAAGCTAAGCAAGAACGGATGCAGCAAGAGTACATAAAGAACTCAAACAAAAAGATAGACAACTCACAGCTGGGGGCGGGTTGATGGCCGAGAACTCAGAGACGGCAGGAGGAATGACGCTCACTCCTTTCAGCATCTTCTGGAGGTGCTCGAGTACCTCCTCACTGGTCAGCTCAAGAGCTAGGACCATGCGTGAAGGATCCTCGGCCCCAGAATACTCAAAGCTGAGATGCTCCCGCTCTTTCAAAGGCTGAGCCCGACGACGAAGGAAGCTTGAAACAATACCAAAGCCGGTCAAACCCTGCTGTTTCAGCATGCTAATCCTATCAAGGAGTGGCTGGATCGCTTGAATCTCAGCAGGTGACTCAAGCTTCTTGTCCCATCGGTCATTCACCACAGGACCAGATCCGGAGTGAACGACAAGAGAAGGGATCAAATTGGCAGCGTAGAACCACTCGGCACGCCGATCTTTGACAGAATCAACTAGGTCATAATAAAAAAACTTAATTTTGAGACCCTAGCGAAACTGAATCCCGCAACCACCGAGGGCACTGGTTTCTTCACGGCGGGGTTGAGGTTTCAGACGAAAGAAAAAGCGAAAAAGAGATAGAGAAGGAGGGATCCCAAGGAAGGCTCCACAAAGGTGAACAAAAATAGAAAGATGGAGAACGGCATTGGGGGTTAGATGGTTCAGACTAACCCCGAAATAACCAAGAAACTGATGAAGGAAGGCGGAAGCAGGAAGACAAAGTCCAGCGCAGACAAAGGAAACAAAAAGGACAATCTCACCAGGACCCGGAGCCAGAACCTGATGCTTGCCCGGAACTCTCCATTCAGCGATGACTTTGCTTTGGATCAAGCCATCGCTAATGAGCTCACGCAGCTGGTCTTCGTTTGTTGTTGGAGCCGGCTAAACCTCTGAGCTGCCCTCATGGCCACGAACTCCTGGTTTTCAATCAAAGACAGGGATGACTCCTCGTCCACGAAGGTCGCCTGAGACTTGCTTGCAGTTTTCTTCTTTCCCATGAACTGGCGGAAGCAAAAAAGGCACTAAGGAAGATGAAGCTAGAATGATGGTGCTCAGGTGATGGCGACAATGACAGCGGTGGATTTCTGAGAGCTAGAGTTTAAAGGCAAGAGCTGGGCGACAAGGGAAAGAAAGATAAAAGGTCTTTAAATAGATTTTTCAGTGATACAAACGGCCCACAAAGCCCGTTAAAACACAATGTGGGAACGTAACGGTCCATTTACCGACGCAGCTAAAACGACGGAGGGCACGAATCCTCACAACGGTACAAACCAACGGGCAGATTTCAGACTTATCCGTCCAACACCACGGCAGGGTTATCAGATTGATACAAGAACAACCCGTCAAACCAAGAAGAAAGAAAGAAGAAAGAAAGGGCTACCTCACGAGGAACAAAAGAACCCGGTTATGTAAGAAAGAACTCGGTAGTCTCACAAACGACAGGGATCACAACAGAAAAGTCAAAGACAACTCAGAAGACAAGATTCGTTACATTACAAGCGACTTCAAAAATAGAAGATTACAAATCTTACAAGACCCAACGAACTCGGCACCACGAAAAGCAAAGTAGCAAAGAGGAACACGGACACGACTAGGCTCTGGAACGACTACGTGTCCCAAATTGCTACTTGGAAGGACAAACCGCCATCAGTTACACTGTTTTCTTCAAAGGACGAACGCAGTGCATCCAAGGTAGAAATCGACAGCATGGTAGGGCAACATGGAGCATAGAAGGCCGGCAGGCATCTGTCTACCCAAGACCGATGTGATGCTGGATATGGTGTTGATCTGCACCGGACGGTCTCAAGATAGGCGACGAGGATCAACCCAGAACTGCCGGATGAAGGAATGAAGCCCACATCACAAGACTTCCTCCAACTACCACCACGTACATCCTGGCACAATGCTGTCGCGGGATTAGCCTACCTCTAATCCCTATCACAAGACTTTCTCCAGCTACGACAGGACACACAGGAACTACAAAATAAGCCCGGGGGCTGCTCTACTTCACAAACTACCATGTTCATGACCACCAAAGTTTCAACAGAATATCCAATGAATGAAAACAAGCACTCTGGGACAGTATTTATAGACCAAAGGATCGGCGCACATGGACTAGGAGTACCAACAAAATAAGCCTAACAAAGGACACAGTGAAAAGACATGACTCAATAATAGATGACTCAGGCGAGAGGAAGCAGTACTCGAAGACGGGCATATTCAGAAGAATATACCAGCACAGTACAACCCGTGAACAAAAGGCATTTACACTCAACCACCACCATACAACTACATCTGGCAACAGCAGACCATCAAAGAATACGCCTGGACCTCGCATCCGATTTCTTCCTGAACAAAACAACACGGATATACGCTCGGAGGCTCGACCAGCACCATAGCCTAATCCACACTAAGCTAGGGAACCCGGTTTTCATTTCAACTACTTTTGGAGGCTCGGAACCAAAGACAAAGGATCAAGAATACAAGAAACTCAAGACTACAACGACGACGATACATCAAGACTCTTCATCCGACTTCTTTTCTAAAGAGAAGAACTCGGAGAAAGCGCGGACCTGCGGGATAAACCCAAAATCACGAGGCTCGTACACTCAGTGAGTGCAATTTCACCAAAAAGGAACCCGGACATAAGCTCGGAGGCTACATGCCGCAAAACTACTCGGATGATGGTTTAATCCAAGACTAAAAGGCCGCTTCGGAAGGATGCCGCGAGACTACTCGGACGATGGTTTAATCCAAGTCTTGGGGACTACTTCAGAACACAAATTTTCAAACAACATAAAGGATCAAGACCCTTTAACTTTTTGGTCCAAATAGCAAGAGGCTCGGGGGCTACACTCAGTGAGTGCCTTTTTCTTCGAAAAAACGCACGTCACCAAAAGACTTCCTCAACACAGACCATTTCAAGACATTACGACAAAAAGAACCCGGAACGAGCCATATTCGAGTTCTTTTTGATAAAACTTCAACAAACAATCGGAACAACTTCAAGACAAGATCCTCCAGCTCCTTGTTCCAAATAGCAAGAGGCTCGGGGGCTACAACCAGATGGATGTATTTTTTCTTCAGAAAAGCACTCACCACTCAAAGATCCTAAGAAGCGCTACAAGGTTTCACTCCAGAAAGCACTCGGATGACATCTTATTCCTACTCAACAAGACTTGAAGGGGCAGAGCGAGACTTTCAGAGCTCAACCATGAAGTGCTCGGAGGCTTATCGATACGGGACCCACAGGATACCCCGCAAGGGAGAGAGAAGATCTAGTTCAACTAGAATTCTTCCCATGTAAATCTTAGTAGTAGAACTATCAAGTAATCCTACTAGGAAATCTCATTGTAAACCGACTAGGACTCTGGCCTCCTGACTATATAAAAGAGGGCAATGCTCCTGTCAAAGGGACAGACACACATAACCGATAGAACAGATCATAATCAATCTGACGCAAAGGCTAAGGCCGACTGGACGTAAGGTTATTACTCGATCTACGATCGAGGGCCTGAACCAGGATAAATCGGCTGTCTCTTGCGTAAACCATCGAGTTCGGCATACGCCGAAGCCCGAACATACTGCCCCGGGTACCCCCGTGGCAGGCTATCGGTGGTAAAACATCGACAGTTGGGTAGTGGCATAATTTGTGTAAAATCTCGTAGGATCAAAACAAAAATCGACTTCCTACGTTAGCCTCGCTAGCAAAACTGGTTTGGCTGCCATTTTGCTTTTCCAGATTAGGCTCGTATGAGCCTAAATTTATCCAACCTTAATTAACTATCAATTAACTAAGATGATCGATTTTTTGCAATTAGAATTAATTGTCAAAGACCAAAAACAACAAACTATGTATGTTTAGGCATGAACAATTTTCTAGTCTAAAAATAAAACAATGTATAGGAGTAAAAACTCTACCATACAATACTATTGAAGTCTATGACAAGAACATAAAATTATAGACATGGAAAAAGATGTCTAAACATTATCATAGCAAATTCAATTACAATATAATATCACGATGCAATTTATGAGAATTAACATGCCTCAAAATTATCTATTTACCCTAGGTAAATAATTGCATCATAATTTATTTAGATATACGAGCTCTAAATCGAGCATTTATAGGATATATAAATGCAATATATTGCAGTGATGTATTGAGGATAAACATAAAATAAGAATACAGTAATAATCGAATCGGATTATCAAGTAATTCAGAGAAAATAGAAGTGTTTTTGTGCAACAAAAAAAAAACATAACCTTATCCATCCGGACGTCCTATCCCTTCATGGGTTCGCGAAGGCACGGACGGTTTCCCGTCGTTCAGCCTCCTGGCCGCACGGATGGTCGTCGGGTTGGCCTCCGGCCGCCGGAGCGAGGATGCCGGGGCCGCCGCTGCAGTGCAAGGCCACAAGCGCGGGGCCGCATGGCCGGCCGCGAAGGGCACTGGCCGCCAGGGATCAGGCGGTCGCGTGAGGCGCCAGCCGTGGGCGCGGGAGTCGGCCGCGGCGAGACGCCGCTGCCGTGGGACCACGCGTGCGTACCCTGCCGCTAGGGCCGCCTAGGCGCCGCGGGGTGTGGGGAGGCGTCCGCGGTCGCCGCCTGCCGCCGGTTCGGGGCCGCAGCGCAGGAGGCCGCCTGCCACTAGTGCGGGCACATAAAGCAGGGCCTCCGGCCGCCAGCGCCAAGCCGCGGACGCCGCCGCAACCTGCACCGAACTCGGCCATGGATGTCGTTGCCACCGGTGTGTGCCGCACGAGGCCTCGAGCGCCGGGCCGAGGACGCCTCGCGGAGGCCGCGTCCGCGGGTGTGGGAGGGTGCCACCAACGACGGGCCGTCAGGCACAGGAGCGGTAACCGTCGTGGCGTCGTGGCGATCTCCGACCATCGCCGTCGCTCTGAGCCACAGCAACCTCTTCTATTCATATATTTGAAGATCAATTTCTTGTAGAAGCAAGCAAGTTTGCCTCTTCTTCTGTGACTTGTGTCACCGTTGAATCTCCAAGGCCGATCTTGTTTTCTATTCGTCCTTCTTAACGGCGTTGACCAAGGAGATCGCCGAAGAACATGTGCACCGGCCCGGCGGCCGGCCATGGCCCATGGACGAAGGGTGGAGGAACATAGCAGACGAGCGTAGCCTTCTGCTTCTCGATTTCGTCCCTCTGTTGACTGTGGTCGGAACTGCAACTTCTCCAGGGAGCACTTACCGGCCTTTTTTTCAGGGAAGAACAGCGTGCGTGCAGGGGAGACAGCGACGCCGGCGATCTTGTCTCCGGCGAGTCCCCTGGCGAACTTCTTCTCTTCTGGCTTCTCAGCGAGAGTGGAGAGCACGCGTCTGATACCGTGTTACAAAATAGAGAACGTGAGCGCTACCGGAAACTGAGTGTTTGATGAGTGCTAAATTGTTTGCCGAGTATATTCTTTCGGATACTCGGCAAAGAAGCTATTTATTAAGTGATGTCAAAAAAACACTCGGCAAAATAATTGCACTCGGTAAAAGAGGCAAAAAAAAAAAAACCACTCGGCAAAGTTCGGCACTCGGCAAACGAGAAAAAAAAACACTCGGCAAAAACAAGGCACTCGGTAAAGTCCACGTCCGTTAGTACGTATGCCGTCCGTTAGTACATTTGCCGAGTGTCCGTTAGTGAAAACACTCGGCAAAAGAGACAAAAAAAAAACACTCGGCAAAGGCAATCACTCGGCAAAAAAATAAATTTACCGAGTGCTAAACATGTGGCACTGGGCAAAGAAGTAAGTTTGCCGAGTGTAAACATGTGGCACTCGGCAAATAATTTCATTTTTTTTCTCTTCTGACCTTGAAACTTTTTCTACTCTCCTCATCCGACATGTGGTATTCCATGTTAAAATTTGGTATATTTCTGGTTCAGTTTGCTATATTTAATTAATTTATTGTATTTCTAGGATTTTTTTGGTATAAGTCAAATTTCAACCGCAAGTGATTCAAATAATAGAATAGAATGATATTCATATTATTGAGTCTAGTGTGAGGCCTTACCCGGGAAATAAAAAGAAATTTCAAACATCTTGGTCAGAAAACACGACCACGAACGTGTGGCCGATTGATTTTTAAATTCTAAAAAAGCAAATGAAGTCTGAAAATCATGAGATTTGTCATGATGTGATGATATCATACATGGAGACTGTGGTAAAAAATTAAGAAGGTTTTGCACAATTTTGTCACGTACGATGTTTATAAACCGAAGCATCTCAGAAGAAAAATCATAGCGTTGAGAAGGATTCGGTAAGATTTGGAGTCAAAGTGACGGTCGAATTGAGGTTTCGCTTCAAAACTTTTTTTATAGGCAATAGAAAACATAGATTGCTTCATGTGAAATTTTGTTAATTTTTTGAATCTGTTTGATAATTTTAATTTATTAAGTGCAATTATAGAATTTTAATTGATGCAAATTAAATTTGAGCTGTAATTGCATAAAATAATGAAATAATATTTGTAGAAAAATCAAATATATATTGTTGAGTCAATTTGACAAGATATTTTCAAAGTACATCGGAAAAAAGAGAAAATCACGTTATGAAAAAAGGAAAAGAAAGAAAATGAAAAAGCGGGGTTTGTCGAGTGTCCTATCTGACACTGCCCCAATCCGATACTCAGCAAACCCTGCTTTGCCGAATGTCAGATCTTGGACACAGGTTCTTCGTATCCAGCGCGGCACGGGCAAGGCGGCCGGCAGGGGCCACACACGCGGATCGCGATCCGTGGCAGCGCGGCAGAAGCCATCCCCACCGTCAAATCCACCCTGATCCAAGGGCTCCCCTATCGCTGAAACCCACTTCCTCTTTCGGGCCCTTCATGAGCGCTGGCGACTGGCGGCGTGAAGAAGCCACACCGTTTCCGCCCGGGCACCGTCGCACTGCGTGAGATCCGCAAGTACTAGAAGAGCACGGAGCTGCTCATCCGCAAGCTCCTGTTCCAGCGCCTGGTCCGCGAGATCGCGCAGGACTTCAAGACCGACCTTCGCTTCCAGTCCTCCGCTGTCGCCGCACTGCAGGAGGCCGCGGAGGCCTACCCCTCGTCGGGCTCTTCGAGGACACCAACCTCTGCCTAGGTGTTTTCGCTCGCCATGCTTCATTGTATCTGCAACATAGGTGTTTAGGCTCTGTTCTCGTCATGTTCTAGGTCTGGGTTTAGGATCTGTTCTCGTCATGTTCTAGGTCTGCGTTGTTCAAAAGTTTGTAGTTTCGTCCTGGGTGTTAATGCTATCAATGAACTATGCCTACCTGTTTTAGATAAATGCACTGATGTATGTTTCTCTTCACGATGTGGTTACTGATGATGGTGCCTGCTTTCTGAATGCATGCTTGGAATGGGCCTTGTTAAATCGTGGCAGGTGGATACTTTTTGCTTGCAATGGTTTTGTACTTTTTGTAAGATTCAATTCCCAGGAAACTGTTGATTAACGAGGTGGACACTCGGCGAACCAAGCCATGTTTGCCGAGTGTCAGGGCTGGGACACTCGGCAAATAGGCCATATTTGCCGAGTGTTTTTTCCTCGTGGACACTCGGTAAATATGACATCTTTGCCGAGTGCCCGTGCCGTTAGACACTTGGCAAACGCGTCGTGGTCATCTTCTCGTCGTCACGCTATTTTTTTTTTGTCGAGCGTCGGTTTTAGCAGTCGACAAAGTCTTTGCCGAGTGCCCGATAAAAAACACTCGGCAAAGAGACGTTTGCCAGCACTGTAGATGTTGTATGCTGTTTGCCGAGTATTACACTCGGCATAGCCTTTGTCGAGTGTTTTTTGGGCTTTGCCATGTGCCCGGGGCACACGGCAAAGCCACCGTTTCCGGTAGTGGAGAGATCGATTGATGCAAATGATTCTATGTTGTATTTCCAATGAACAATGTATATATATATAAATAGGGGGTCATGTAGGCGGTTACAGATATGAAAGAGATAGGGACGAAAAGACACCCCTTAGATTAATTCCCTAATTAATCACTAAATAATAATTCTCAACAGAAATCACCGGCAACCTGATTAAATATGTCCTTTTTATTGGTCGTGGGGATAACAGAGACGGAATGAATTGATGCTCTACACTTGTAGGTATAAAATGAAGCAATAATCACTCTGAGGTGGAGATCATACAAGTAAATATACTCGAGAATAGAGAATAGAGGCCATACCAGCAATGACTCGGTGTAGAAACTCACATAGGGATAAATGCTGTCGACGACTCCGCCCATCTTGCACACCTTCCTCGCCTGCAATGACGACCCAAGCTCGATGGTGAAGACGCCATCTTCTGTGCTTACAAAAATGACATTGGCGTCTTGGGCAACGCCACTCAAACATGGCTGCCTCTTGAGGTTGCCAACCGGGAGCAGCGTTTTGAGATCGATGACCCTGCGCTGCACCCATCGGCCGTCGTCTCCGCCGTGCCTCCTCCCTTGCGAACAGGTAGAGCATGGTACCAGTCTTAGGACACAGGCAGGCCAATCCCAGCCCGCCGCCCTCCGCCACCATGACGACGACGTTGGTGTTCTTACCATTGCCAATGCCGAGACGCTTCTCCCTTGGCAGCTGCATCATCGACAGGACGTCGCGTTCGCTGATGCCTGCTGAGATGATGTCCCTGCGGCGCACACGGCGCAGGAGGCCGTACCGGTATTGCAGGATCCCCCGTCCGCAGAAGAAGTAGAGCGAGTCCCCGACCAGCGTGGCAGGGCGATTGTCGGGGTAGTACCGGCCGTGGTCGAGGTGGATGTTGATGTGCACGCTCCACTCGCCGGTGTCAGACGCGTAAAAACAAGCGTGTGCGTCGAAGTAATAGCTCTCCGGTATGTTCTCCACGCCGACGAAGGCGACGACGAAAGGGCCCCCGCTGCAGCCGCGGTGGTCGTCGCAGCCTTCGGCGTCCGCAGCGCAGACCACAGCTGGGCGTGTCAAGACATCCGGCACATCGGGGAGTTTGTGCCGCTCGCCGGTAACCGGGTCCCAGACGACGAAGGATTGGAGGGCGCCGTAGTCGTAGAAGACGGCGCGGCCGTGGCGGCAGTCGAGCGCATGGCACCGGCGATGGTCGGCGTCGGACGGGCGGAAGGACGTGGTGGAGACGAAGCGGGGAAGCTCGCGGTTGCTAGGGTTGTGGAGGAAGCCGAGCACCGGGGCCCGGGGAAGGCGGGGTCGGTGATGATGCGGCGCCAGTCCTTGCAGACGGCGGAGGCCCGGACGAGCCCCGCAGGATCGTCCGGAGGAAGGCGGAGGAGGATGCCCGGGATGAGATCTTCCGGCAGAGTCTGCGGAGGCGGCGCCATGCTACTCGGCATTGGCGTAACCACCTCCGGATATCCAAGGAGGAACGGCCCGGAGAATACGTATGAAATCTTTGTCCTGTGGCCCCGTTCGCTGGTCTGAATCTTGGCTGAAACTGGCTGAAAAACGCTGTTCTTGCTGAATTGTTGTGAGAGAAAAACACTGTTCCAGCTGAAAAAACAAGCCGAACAAATCGAATATGGGGTAAGCCGAATATCGGGAGCTGGCTAATGATATCGCTGCTTCCTTCTATATCATCATCTTCCATACATATCTACATCGATTTTGATCCGTGTGAATTGTTGATTGGAAAGTTCCAAACGCTGCATGCACGTGTTATTCTACGAATTTGCCGCTACTCCCTCTGTCCTATAATATAGTACATTTTAGGAATTTTAAGATAAATTAAGAGAGAACATAAAAGACACATGTACCCTCATTTATTTCCTAATCGGACGTTATCATCAACGTGATTAATGATGATTGGTTGATAAATAAAAAGTATTTAATGCAAAACTGATTTTTGTCCTTAAAATACATTATATTCAAGGATAATTTTTAGATGCTAGAATACACTATATTACAGGACGGTGAGAGTAGCTTGAATTGTTTTGATGCTTCCTTTAGTCTTGTTGTTGCAGCCTGGCATGTGGAATGGAACTTTTGCATTACTAATAATTAAAAAATAGAAACCATCTATTATATTTACATTTCTCCTTGCTTGAATTTTAAGATGATTTCAGGCAACATTCTTGTACCACTGGCTAGTACAAGTAAATTTGTTACTTTTATGATTTGTTATTTATCTTTATGTCATAACATAATAAATTTTATCCTTGTCTGCTTACAGAAATAATTATAAATTGTTAATTGTCTTTGTGTCCGCCTCCCAAATTACCTAGGGAGTTTTTAGAAATGGCTGGCACATTTACGTAGTTATAATCCAATAAATAACCATCTAAAAAACCAGATGCCTCTTAAGATGGCTAAAAGCATGTAGACCTACCATTCGGTTTTAACGATTAGTGATGACATAATCATTGTCACTAATGTGTGTTTTCTAGCGGTATTATTTAGTGAGGTCACAATGATGATAATTGATTGGGTAATTATAGTGTCCATACATACCCCCATTGATGGAATTCGTTTTGGTTTTTAAAGATGTGCATGAAGGTTAAGGAGGACTAAGACACTTAGAATAGTATAGCAGCCTGTTCGCTTGGTCGTGTTTGACTTATAAGTCGTACTTTTTCAGCCAGCAAATAATATTTTTCTCTCATACCAAATCAGCCAACAGTACTTTCAGTCATGGCTTATGAGCCAAACAAGCCCAAACGAACAGGGCGTTGATCCTTATTTTATCTTTTGGTTTTACTATTAAGGGGTATTGTGGCAGAACCTCCTAGATTATAGGACCCACATGCACCTGTCACTGTCCAATGACCTCTGATGACTATGCATATGTTCCCAATAACTTAAGAAGATCGTCGGGTGTCCTCGGAGAACCTCGAATCATCCATGATTTTCGAGCAGGATCCCATTACAGAGTCATTGCAGTATTACAACATTTATTCAAATATCTACATCAGAGTAAAATAGCGAAAGTCTTACAATAACTTAGTTTATAAAACAGTTGTTTCAAACCTTATAAACTAAGTTCAATTGTTATTACAAACCATAGTAGTGAAAGTGGCATTAGTAACATAATACAAACACACAATATAAGTATCCTGCCCAAGGACCACACATTTACTTATCATCATCGATCTGAACAACAGTCATGCAGCACGGTCCAAGACAGACCTGCCCATGAGGCTCACCTACAACAAGGGTCAACGAACCCTGAGTACAAAAGTACTCAACAAGACTTAACCGAAATAAAAACTGATAAGACTCAGGAATGCAGGCTCAGGGATTCAAGGTAAGGCTTTAGCAATAAACAAGGTTCTTTTGCGTAAAAGCTTTCTAACAAGATTCTTTTATTCAGCATTAAAAATCTATCTCAAAATCATAAATGAATCTGCCATGATCCGTATTGAGATCATGAACTTCATATCCAACCCTTTCTCAAAACTTCCTCAAGTTTTAGTTATTAACTACGATGATGAACAGTGAGTTGAGTCTCCATAACCGAGGAGCAACGACGATTCAAACCGATTAAACCCAGCTGGGGATTCCCAACCACACGACATATGCAGGTCCTCGACCTACATATACCAACCTACCCTCAGATCCTCTAAAACAAGAATGGGTCCACGCCACCCGAGAATATAGTACTCCACCAATCCAGCCCTTGACCACGTGGGTACATGCTACTCCCGCTATCTCTCCACTCCTAGTGCGCGAGTAGCCATTCTCGTAATAGAATAGCCAAGTTAAGGCTTACCGAAGTATGTGATCGGAACTACAAAGTCTCACCTCATGCAATTCAACAACGGACGTGTCCTAATCGACACAGGCGGAAAGAACCCGCTCACAAGACCTCCATGTCTTATGGCTCCCATACACCGAGTTCGCCCGGTCTAGATTTATTACTTCCCATGCTCATATCTCATGATCACATAACTAACCAGTCGTAACTAAGAAACCATTTATATCTCGCAGGTGATCGGTGATCACCCGACCTGTATCGTTCTAAGTATGGCTAAGCATAAATAAGCATTCTCGGATTTAAACAGGTAACAAGGTTGATATTGAAAAACAAGGTTGGTAATGCATCAATTAGGTTTTCATTCAACTCCTAATCACTTAATGCAGTATTGAAAAGCAAAAGCGATATAAATTTGTAAAACACAAGGTAGGTTTAAATGCATCCGGGGCTTAGCCTTGATTCACGGAAAAGTCCGGTTTCGAAGACGTTCCACAATTATCAAACCCGACCTCAACAGACGGATTAACCTCCTCCTCAATTTGATTAACTACCACGTGCTCACTTTCGTTCACTACACGCAGTAACAATGCCATGTTTAATATGATGCGAGATATAAAACATGATGCTTAATAATGGATGCAAAAATTAATAACTTGAATACAACTTTCCTACGCGGTACAGTTGTAAACCAACAACTACTAAACGTTCCCAAAAACTCAAACAATTACTTTAAGTACCAAGAATTATTTTTTACTAATGACCCAAGGTCATCACTCAATCCAAAACTCAAACAAAACCTAAATTATTAAGGTTTACTATTTGCTTTTATGAATTAATTATTTAAATTAAAAATATGAAATAAATCAACTTTCTCCAAATGAGCTCAAAATTATTATGAAGGCTTATCACAAGATAACTAAGTGTCAAAACAATTTTCATAATTTTTTGGATAAATAATAAAGCCTAGAAAAATCATGGAAGCTCATTTATTAATTAATGGAGTAATTTTGATCATATTCAAAATATACTAAAAAATAACATTTAATATTTTTCCTAAATAGTTTACATCTCATAGAGGTCACACAAAACTTTTCATAATTTTTGGAGCTCTAATTAATTCTATACAAAAATAACAAATCACAGCACTATTCATTTAATTCTAAAAAAGAAAAATTTCATTTTCAAACAACACAGTCACTGACAGGGTGACCCCACTCGTCAGCACAGTGCTCCCGCACACAGCAACGATGACCGAGCTTTGACCGGCGATTTCTCACCACCGGTGAGATCAACGGCGACGGCGAGGGTACCAACGTGATCCCCACGACGAGGCGCACTGATTAGTGGCACGAATTGCACCAATCACAGCTCAAACCAAGCTTGACGCCGGCCATGGCGGACACAGTGGTGCGGCAATGAAACGCTGGCGAAGGGAAGCCGATAGCGATTAAATAAAAGGCTCAGGAAGCATCAGGAGCTCACCCCAAACACGCTGGAGTTGATGGCTGAACCAGAGGAGCAACAGAAAGGTGGGTCGGCGAGCAGAGCAGACACGGCGGAGCAAGCTGTTGTCGACGGCGGTGTTCCAGTGGCTGTTGTGGATGAAATGATCAAGCAACGAGGCACAAAGCACCACGGCAACATGGAGAAGATGGAGCAACACTTCATAGGGGCAGAGGCTCACCGTAGAGCTCTAGCCACAGTGAAGCGAGATCACCGGTGACGCTGCCGGCCGCGAGGAAGAAAGGCACCGAGCGACGTTTCCCGGCGAACTCAAGCTACAAGGGTGGGTTAGCTAGGTGCGCAAGGAGCAAGCGATGCTGTGGAAAGCTTTGCCAAGGTTGGGAATGCGCTACGGTGATGGCATAGCTCAACGGAGCAGCGGCGGAGGCGACGGGAAAAGCAGAGCAGGGAAAACGGAGAAGAACGGCGACGTCGGGGCTTTAAAATGTGGCCAGGAAGAATGAAGAAGCCACGCAGGAGTCTTCTCCACGCTAGCACGGAGCCGAAGATGGCCACGAGCGCGCCTGGAAACCAGAAGAAGGTCGCCGGTGGTGAAGTGTCGCCCATGGTTACTGTTTATCAAAATTACAGAATTGCCACTCACTTTGAATCCCAAATTACTCCCAAATCTATGTGGCAACTCAAAAATCTCCAAAAATAAAAGTTGTTCCAAATTCAAAATTCTACAACTTTGCTTTTATAACCATACCCAAATTCGGTCTACATTTTGAAATGCAAGTTTGAAATCAAAAGGGGACACTTTGAGAATTTACGCCTTTTCAAATTACTTCAAATTTTATAAAACAACTTTGAAAACTCCAAAAACCAACTTTGTACACCATGACAAGCTCTACACTTTTGCTTTAGGCTCAACCCCAAAATGTGCTTATATTTTGAATTAGGTTTTCAGGGTAGAATTTAAATGCTGGAAATTAGGGTTTTCGGAAATTCAATCCAATACAAGAGTTTTTAACTTGATTCAAACCATACAAGTCAACACATATAACATAAAGGTAAACTTGTTTTTGTGTATGCATATCAAAATTTTCACTAACACAAAATGATGTGCAATGCAGATGATGACATGGCAGGTTTTAGTATTTAAACACGCGAGGTGTTACAACCCTTCCCCCTAAAAGAAATCTCGTCCCGAGATTTAAAGTCCGAGGGTAAGTAATGTAAAAGGAAATGTGCCAATCCATAAACATTCCAATCTTAACCATAAAACAGCTCAGGTCCTTTTACAAAACATGGTTTGTAACAACATAGCACAACTAACATTATCCTATATTGACGCAAGAAACTCTAGAAATTTTTATAGCAAGTAATCTTCGGATTTCCAAGTAGCTTCTTCTTCGGAATGTTGATTCCATTATATCCTATAGAATTTGATTGTCCTCCTTTGAGTGACACGGTCTTTCTGATCTAGAACTCAGATAGGATATTCAGAATAGGTCAAATGAGGTTGAAGTTCCACTCCTTCAACCTCAACATTCTGCTCAGGCACTTGAAGACACTTCTTTAATTGAGAAACATGGAACACATCATGTATAGCTAAAAGATGTTCTGGTAACTTGAAGCGATATGCCACCTTTCCATACCTCTCTAAAATTTGAAACGGTCCAATATAACAAGGTGCCAACTTGCCTTTAACACCAAAACGGGTAACTCCCTTCATTGGTGACACCTTCAGATATACAAAATCTCATTTGTTAAACACCAATGGTCTACGTCGTTTATCTGCATAACTCTTTTGTCGGGACAGAGCTATCTTCAAATTACTTTGTATCTGCCTAACCTTCTCTTCTATTTCTTTCACCAGGTCAACTCCAAAGAACCATCTTTCCCTGTGTTTAGACCAATTCAGCGATGTTCTACATCTACGACCATAAAGTGCTTCAAACGGAGCCATTCTAATGCTCTCTTGATAACTATTGTTGTATGAGAACTCAACCAAAGGCAAACATTCATCCCACTTATTGGAATAGTTAAGAACACAACATCTTAACATATCTTCAAGTACTTGATTGACCCTTTCAGTCTGACCATCAGTCTGTGGATGATAAGCTGTACTATACAGGAGTTTGGTACCCAACAAAGCATGCAATTGTTTCCAAAAGTTGGAGACAAACTGTGTACCCCTATCTGACACTATGGTCTTTGGTACTCCATGTAGGCTCACGATTCTTGCTAAATACATCTTGGCACATTGGATAGTAGGATATATACTATTGACTGGAAGAAAATGTGCTGACTTAGTTAGTCGATCTACAATAACCCATATTAAGTCAAAACCTTTTGATGTCTTAGGTAGACCCACTATAAAATCCATACTAATATCCTCCCACTTCCAAGCTGGAATAGGCAATGGCTGTAACTCTCCAGCAGACCTCAAATGTATAGCTTTTACCTTTTGACAAGTATCACACTTTGCTATATACCGAGCAATCTCTATCTTCATTTTGGTCCACCAAATCTCTGTTTTCAAGTCATGGTACATTTTATTACTCCCAGGATGAATAGATAACCTGGTGGTATGTGCCTCTTTAAGAATTGACTGTCGTAACTCAGGAATCTTTGGTACCATAAGGCGATCCTTAAACCATAACACACCTGCATCATCTATCCCGAAACATGTCACTTTTCCATTCCTGACTCTTTCTTTGATATGGGCTATACCCTTGTTTTCTTTCTGAGCAGCAATAATTTGATCTCAAATAGTTGATTCAACAATTATATTGGTCAAACTACCTTGTTGAATTACCTCTATATTCAACTTTTCCATCTCTTGACATAAAGTCAAATCCATTGTTTTTACTGCCAGACAATTGCAATGACTCTTACGACTGAGGGCATCTGCAACCACATTTGCCTTACCAGGATGGTAATGCACCTCCAAGTCATAATCTTTAATCAATTCTAACCATCTTCTTTGTTGCATGTTCAATTCTGATTGAGTAAATATATACTTTAAACTTTTGTGATCTGTATAAATATGGCAAGTATTATCAAGCAGGTAATGCCACCAAATCTTCAGAGCATGGACAACTGTGGCTAACTCTAGATCATGAGTTGGATAATATTCTTTATGTTGCTTAAGTTGTCTGGAAGCATAGGCAATGACTCGGCCTTCTTGCATCAATACACATCCAATACCAATACCAGAAGCATCACAATAAACGTCGAACGACTTCTCGATATCTGGCTGTGCTAACACTGGTGTAGTGGTTAACAATTTCTTCAAAGTCTGGAAAGCTTCTTCACAATCAGATGACCAGACAAACCTAGCTTGGTTCTTCAAAAACCTAGTGATGGACTTGGATATTCTAGAGAAATCTAGAATAAAGCGACGGTAATAACCCGCCATTCCCAGAAAACTCCGAACCTGATGAACAGTGGTTGGTGGTTTCCAATCTAGTATATCCTTAACTTTGCTTGGATCTACTGCAACTCCTTCAACTGACAAGGCATGTCCTAAAACTATACTTCCTTTAGCCAAAAGTCATACTTACTGAACTTGGCATATAACTGATGTTCTCTTAAGCGTGTTAGAACAATTCTGAGATGTTTCGCATGTTCTTTCTTATTCTTGGAATACACTAAGATGTCATCAATAAACACCACTACAAACTTATCTAGCTCAGGCATGAATACTGAGTTCATCAAATACATGAAATGAGCTGGAGCATTTGTCAAACCAAAAGACATTACCAGGTACTCATATAATCCATATCTTGTGGTAAATGTCGTTTTGGGAATATCTTCAGGCTTAATTTTGATTTGATGGTAACCTGACCTTAAATCAATCTTAGAGAAAACTTTGGCTCCAACCAGTTGATCAAAAAGTAAATCTATCCGAGGCAAGGGATACTTATTCTTAATGGTCACTTCATTCAATGGACGATAGTCGACACATAACCTCAGGGTCTCATCTTTCTTCTTCACAAAAATTGCAGGACATCCCCAAGGTGATGAACTAGGTTGGATAAACCCTTTATTAATCAACCCTTGCAACTGAGTCTTCAACTCGGCTAATTCCTTGGGAGGCATCCTATAATAGATCGAAGCTGTTCCAGGTTTTAAATCTATGTTAAACTAAACATCCCTATCAGGTGGTAGACCGGGTAAATCTTTAGGAAAAACATCAGGGAATTCACAAACTACCGGGATATCCCTAATCTCCTTGACGGAAGTTGCATAGACTTTCCACTGATCTCTTTAAGGTTGGAAGTTGGATAAGAAGCTAAGAATTACTATCTGGCAAACTCAACCTTATTGTCCTATTCAAAGCATCTATAATAGCCTTATGCTGATACATCCAATTCATTCCCAAGATCATATCTATATCCTGATCTTTTAGAATAGTCATGGTAGTGGGAAAAATATGCCCACCCAGGTTTATGGGTACCTAATATACCATTTCCTTAGTACACAGACGTCCCCCGGGCCTATATATAGAAATTTTCCTTTGTCGCCCCAATTGGAATTTCATGCTTTATGACAAAGGTTCTATTGATGAATGTATGAGATGCACCAGAATCAAAAAGCATAACTACAGGATGATCGGCGACAGGAAACATACCCAGCATCACAGACTCCCCTTCTGGAATCTCCCTAGCCTGAATATAGAAAACCCGCCCTGTCTTCTTTTCATCTTTGCCCTTTTGAGCATTTGGGTTGTTGTTCTTATTCTGGACTTGACCCTGTTGTTGATTTCTAGGAGCCTTCTAAAAATTTGGATTATACTGCTTAGGATACGGACATTCCCTAGAGAAATGACCTGACTTCCCATAATTGAAATATGGGTAATTGTGGCCTTGGGGTGTTGGAGCACAAACACCAGGAACATTTGACTGTTGAGAGTTCTGGTTAGTTGTAGCAGGACTGACATTTTGTCGTTGACCGACTTGGAACTACGGTGGACGATAAGGAGGATGATAGTGATTCACTGGATGATAGATTATCTTCTATCTCTTTTGATTGCCACTGAAAGATCCAGATGGCACACTCTTTTTCTTCTTAATCTCCTTATGTTGCTGATATTTCTCCTTCAAAGCAATAGCAATATTGATTGCCTCATGATATGTGACATTGGTGCAGGTAGTCATCATTGTCTGAAGTTTGGTATTTAGACCTCGCATGAACCACTTCTTCTTCTTAGGATCTGTGTTAACATGCTCAGGTGCGTACTGTGAAAGCTGATTGAACCTGCCCACATACTGCATGACTGTTTGATCACCTTGCTTCAAAGCAAGAAACTCATCAAGCTTCATGGCCATAACTCCCTCCGGAATATAATGGGCACGAAAAGCAGTACGGAACTCAGCCCAAGTTAACTGAACACCTGCTGGTTGCATAGCCACAAGGTTTGCCCACCAAGCACCTACTGCACCTCTAAGCTGTTGAGCAGCAAAAACAGGCTTTTGAAACTCCATGCAGGGAATGAGGTCAAACTTCTGCTCCATGGTATGCAGCCAATCATCAGCTTCTAGTGGTTCATTAGCCTTGGTAAACACTGGTGGTCGTGTATCAGTGAAATCAACATACGTAGCTTCTTGCCGGTGATGATTGCGACCACGGTTCCCTTGCATCATATTCTGATTACTTTGAGCTAACTCCCTAAGTAATCGAGCATTATCGACGGTCACATTGACTAGCGCTGCGATAACATCTACCAAATTTGGTGGATTTGGTGGCGGATCAGGAATTCCATCCTCATCTTGTGAAGTACCAGGGTTAGTCGAACCTCGAGTACGACGTATCTATTCATGACAACCAAACTTTACTCACAAGCCTTTATTAAACTAATAAAAGAGCTGACTACAAACACATTACACTAGTTTCACTTATTTAAACACAAGTCTACACTTAAGCAACACTACCCAGCTTAACTAGAACTCACTATATTACAACTCTACTCTTCTCCTTGATCACATCAAACCTCATGATCGGTATCCATTCCAGAAACATTTCCACCTTCATTATCACTTTCGTTGACCATCACTACTTCTTCTGGATCTTCTTCCTCCTCCTCTTCAAGTTCATCATCATCAGCAATGATGACACCTGGGGCCATGGCATCTGCCTGAGGTTCATGATTTGGATCCAAAAGATTGTTCAGCCTATGAACTTCTTCATGCAGATTGGTAGAATATTCTTCTAAGTCTTCTACATAGAACTCTATCTCATGAGTTCGGGCTCTAGCTACATCTTCTCTATGCCAAGCTTCATTTCTTCCTTCCACCATACGAACTAATATACGCTCATAGTTCTTATGAGCGGTGGTACGACACCTTAATTGATCCTGTAACTTGCCCACCTAGATGGCATCCAAGGCCCTATCTCTAGTAGCCTATGCTAACTCTATTGAAAGCCTCTGTATCTCTACCTGGGGATTAGGCCCAAAGCTGCTACTGCTAGCACCATCACTTCTAGGGGCAAGCTGGTGACGAGGAACTCCTTTGGGTCCAACGGACTTACGAGGTGTTATCGTGGTATGAGCCATACTGTAGGAAGCAAGATTTCAAAACAATAAGACAATCTGATAACAGTCTCAAGAACAGCAAGGATGGATTACACAACTCAACCCAGACTCACTACCCAACCCAAACTCAGAGGGGAAGTAAGTAACAATTAGATTAATCATGATGCATGAATCGTTCTTATGAACAAAACATCAAAGCTCATAAACAATAGTTCTTATTTATGAAGGGCATAATAAGATTACTACTCCACCACATAAAACTTTTTAATCAAATAAGAAATGGTGAGAATGAAGTAAGATAAGTCAGAAGCAATTTGGACCAAATTAACAGGTTAAATTTAATTATCCCAAATCTTTTTGAAGTTTTGTAAAACAATACTACAAAAACTTTATAACGATCGCTCTGATATCATTCTATGGCAGAACCTCCTAAATTATAGGACCCGCATGCACCTGTCACTGTCCAATGACCTCTAATGACTATGCATATGTTCCCAATAACTTAAGAAGACTGTCGGGTGTCCTCGGAGAACCCTGAATCATTCATGATTTCTGAGCAGGATCCCATTATAGAGTCATTGCAGTATTACAACATTTATTCAAATATCTACATCAGAGTAAAATAGCGGAAGTCTTACAATAACTTAGTTTACAAAACAGTTGTTCCAAACCATATAAACTAAGTTCAATTGTTATTACAAACCATAGTAGTGGAGTGGCATTAGTAACATAATACAAACACACAATATAAGTATCCTGCCCAAGGACCACACATTTACTTATCATCATCGATCTGAACAACAGTCATGTAGCACGGTCCAAGACAGACCTGCCATGAGGCTCACCTGCAACAAGGGTCAACGAACCCTGAGTACAAAAGTACTCAATAAGACTTAACCGAAATAAAAACTAATAAGACTCAGGAATGCAGGCTCAGGGATTCAAGGTAAGGCTTTAGCAATAAACAAGGTTCTTTTGCGTAAAAGTTTCTAACAAGATTCTTTTATTCAGCATTAAAAATCTATCTCAAAATCATATATGAATCTGCCATGATCCATATTGAGATCATGAACTTCATATCCAACCCTTTCTCAAAACTTCCTCAAGTTTTAGTTATTAACTACGATGATGAACAGTGAGTTGAGTCTCCATAACCGAGGAGCAACAATGATTCAAACCGATTAAACCCAGCTAGGGATTCCCAACCACATGACATATGTAGGTCCCCGACCTATATATACCAACCTACCCTCAGATCCTCTAAAACAAGAACGGGTCCGTGCCACCCGAGAATATAGTACTCCACCAATCCAGCCCTTGGCCACGTGGGTACACGCTACTCCCGCCATCTCTCCACTCCTAGTGCACGAGTAACCATTCTCATAATAGAATAGCCAAGTTAAGGCTTATCGGAGTATGTGATCAGTACTACAAAGTCTCACCTCATGCAATTCAACAACGGACGTGTCTTAATCGACATAGGCGGAAAGAACCCACTCACAAGACCTCCATGTCTTGTGGCTCCCATACACCGAGTCCGCCCGGTCTAGATTTATTACTCCTAATGCTCATATCTCATGATCACATAACTAATCAGTCGTAACCAAGAAACCATTTATATCTCGCTAGTGACCGGTGATCACCCGACTTGTATCATTCTAAGCATGGCTAAGCATAAATAAGCATTCTTGGATTTAAATGGGTAACAAGGTTGATATTGAAAAACAAGGTTGGTAATGCACCAATTAGGTTTTCATTCAACTCCTAATCACTTAATGCAGTATTGAAAAGCAAAAGCGATATAAATTTGTAAAACACAAGGTAAGTTTCCGAGGCTTGCCTTGATTCACAGAAAAGTCTGGTTCCGGAGACGTTCCATAATTATCAAACCCGACCTCAACAGACGGATTAACCTCCTCCTCAACTTGATTAACTACCGCGTGCTCACTTTCGTTCACTACACGCAGTAACAATGCCATGTTTAATATGATCCGAGATATAAAACATGATGCTTAACAATGGATGCAAAAATTAATAACTTGAATATAACTTTCCTACGCGGTACAGTTGCAAACCAACAACTACTAAACGTTCCCAAAAACTCAAATAATTACTTTAAGTACCAAGAATTATTTTATACTAATGACCCAAGGTCATCACTCAATCCAAAACTCAAACAAAACCTAAATTATTAAGGTTTACTATTTGCTTTTATGAATTAATTATTTAAATTAAAAATATGAAATAAATCAACTTTCTCCAAATGAGCTCAAAATTATTATGAAGGCTTATCACATGATAACTAAGTGGCAAAATAATTTTCATAATTTTTTGGATAAATAATAAAGCCTAGAAAAATCATGGAAGCTCATTTATTAATTAATTAGAGTAATTTTTATCACATTCAAAATATACTGAAACATAACATTTAATATTTTTCCTAAATAGTTTACATCTCAGAGAGGTAACACAAAAATTTTCATAAGTTTTGGAGCTGTAATTAATTCTATACAAAAATAACAAATTATAGCACTATTCATTTAATTCTAAAAAAGAAAAATTCCATTTTCAAACAACACAGTCACTGACAGGGTGACCCCACTCGTCAGCATAGTGCTCCTGCGCGCAGCAACGACGACCGAGCTTTGACCGGCGATTTCTCGCCACCGGTGAGATCAACGGCGACGGCGAGGGTACCAACGTGATCACCACGACGAGACACACTGATTAGTGGCACGAATTGCACCAATCAC
The DNA here is from genome assembly GCF_019320115.1 of Miscanthus floridulus. Classification (NCBI taxonomy): domain Eukaryota; kingdom Viridiplantae; phylum Streptophyta; class Magnoliopsida; order Poales; family Poaceae; genus Miscanthus; species Miscanthus floridulus. The sequence goes on from NC_089590.1 coordinate 45,971,045, forward strand.
AGCTCAAACTGAGCTCGACGCCGGCCATGGCGGACACGGTGGTGTGGCGATGATACGCCAGCAAAGGGAAGCTGGTAGTGGTTAAATAAAAAGGCTCAAGAAGCATCAGGAGCTCACCCCAAACACGCTGGAGTTGATGGCCGAACCGGAGGAGCAACAGAAAGGCGGGTCGGCGAGCAAAGCAGACACGGCGGAGCAAGCTGTCGTCGACAGCGGTGTTCCGGTGGCTGCTGTGGATGAAATGATCAAGCAACAAGGCACAAAGCACCACGACAACATGGAGAAGATGGAGCAACACTTCGCAGGGGCAGAGGCTCACCGCAGAGCTCCAGCCATGGTGAAGCGGGATCATCGGTGACGCTACCAGCCACGAGGAAGAAAGGCACCGAGCGATGTTTCCTGGCGAAGTCAAGCTACAAGGGTGGATCAGCTGGGTGCGCAAGGAGCAAGCGGTGCTGTGGCAAGCTTTGCCAAGGCTAGGAATGCGCTACGGCGATGGCACAACTCAATAGAGCAACGACGGAGGCGACGGGAAAAGCAGAGCAGGGAAAACGGAGAAGAATGGCGACATCGGGGCTTTAAAATGCGTCCAGGAAGAATGAAGAAGCCACGTAGGAGCCTTCTCCATGCCAGCGTGGAGCCGAAGATGGCCACCAGCGCGCCTGGAAACCAGAAGAAGGTCGCCGGCGGTGAAGTGTCGCCACGGTTACTGTTCACCGAAATTACAGAATTGCCACTCACTTTTAATCCCAAATTACTCCCAAATCTATGTGGCAACTCAAAAATCTCCAAAAATAAAAGTTGTTCAAAATTCAAAATTCTACAACTTTGCTTTTATAATCATACCCAAATTCGGTCTACATTTTGAAATGCAAGTTTGAAATCAAAAGGGGACACTTTGAGAATTTACGCCTTTTCAAATTACTTCAAATTTTATAAAAAACTTTAAAAACTCCAAAAACCAACTTTGTACACCATGACAAGCTCTACACTTTTGCTTTTAGGCTCAACCCCAAAATGTGCTTAGATTTTGAATTAGGTTTTCAGGGTAGAATTTAAATGCTGGAAATTAGGGTTTTCGGAAATTCAATCCAATACAAGAGTTTTTAACTTGATTCAAACCATACAAGTCAACACATATAACATAAAGGTAAACTTGTTTTAGTGTATGCATATCAAAATTTTCACTAACACAAAATGATGTGCAATGTAGATGATGACATGGCAGGTTTTAGTATTTAAACACCCAAGGTGTTACAGGTACGAACAGGTAGCTTGACCTATAGATTGAGTCTAGTGAGTGAATGTGATGCACATTTATCAAATCTAGCACTAGATAGCTTAGCTGAAGCCCAATAATCAATTAGAAACCAAGTCATTTTTAAAGGTGTTTGTTTTCAAAGAAAATAGTATGGTGTTCGCTATAGCCGTTGCAGCCGCGGCTTAATTACCTCCTACAAAGTACTATAGATTGAACTAAATTGTTGTTGTGGCTCCGACTTTAATCTCCAATGAACATGCCCTAGGTTGTTTATATAGCCACCAGAGCTCCCCGGTGGGGTCAACACCGCGGCCACCGGAGGTTAGGCTATGTGTTGGTTGATTGATAGTAAATTGTGCACAAAACCTTTACTTCTAGTGGTCAATGGAGTTGTACCACCGGAGCTTAGGTACGGTGAGGTAACACAATGACCAGTGACCTTCTAGACTCACTGGATTTGTCTGGTAGGGTCACCAAACAGTTCCACTGGAGCATCATAATAGAGAAGGTTGCAGAGGAAACTTAGAGCTCTCAGACTCACCGAAGATCTCTAGTGAGCCACCAGAGCTCATCACTGAGTCACAAGCATACAGTAACAGCTAGTTGAAATATAGCCATTGGATGGGCTTCTATGGAGTTCTCTGGTGCTAATTCAAAGGGACCACCTGAGCCTATGAGTACTTTTCGGCTAAGTGGAGTTCCATCAATAGTTTTTGGGTGTGGCCTATATATAACTCCTACACTCGTGCTTTGACTCCCTTTTGGACATTTGAGGAGTTAGACACTTGTTGGGTTCCAAGAAAGAGTTTGGCCTATTCAGGTGATTTGGAAATCATAGTAAAAGATTAAGGACTCCATTAGTGCTTAGGATGTAGCATGCATCCACTCTTCTCGTTAAGCTTGGTTAGGTCAAGTGAGAGTTTGTACTTATTACTCTTGGTGATCAACACCACCTAGACAACTTGGTGGTGCTTGGTGATCTCTCAATGGCGATTGTGAGAGGCCCATGTTGGTGTACATGATTCGGTGATCCACTATTTAGGGTGGAGAAGGATCAACTATTAGAGAGCACTTGGTCCTTGCACAGATCAAGGGAGAGCTATACCTTATGTGGTGCTCTAGGACTAGTGGGGAGTGCCGAATCAACGAGGGTTGTTGGTTTTAAACTTATATTAGTTTTGTATGACCTGATACCTCACACTTTATAATTGGTTAATGGTTGGATCTAGACCCTATAAAGTTGGGATTACTATGACTCTATCACTTTGTTTTAAATGGATGCATGGATCATCAATAATGGATTATGGATGTATTGTGTATAGTATGGAGTATGGGCCATGGATTATGAATGCATTATGTATGGTGTGGTGTAGCACTATAGTATAATTATACTTACATTTGTTGGCATGTATTAATTTATTTGTTTGATTTAAGGCTTAGGGATGGGTTGCTTTTGTATTATTATTATTCTCAAGCTAAAGATAAATGCATAGATTATGATTTGTGTGTATTTTATGTCTGGCTCACAAGCTAAACAAGCTAGCTCATGCTTGTTAACAAGCCAAGCCGAGCTGGATTGTTATCTAGCCCTACTCATAGCTTCCTCAATGGAGACGTAGGGTTTAAATAGGAACCTAAACTTCGGTGAAACAATTTCCTTGTCTCCTTTGTGGCTTTGTGCTTTACTTTGCAGATTTGTGATTACCACTTGATCTACTTGGTTGTGCATGTTCGAGTATAGGTTCTTCGTGGACTTGCTATTGAACGTAAGTTTGGTTTGATCTACAAGTCTTTAGGCGTAGTTTCATTTCATTTTACTCTGTCAAGTTCGGAAGTTCCGACACTCCCTCCCTTGTAACTTCTGACGGTTATCGTTGTATTTTTTATTTGTTAAATTTGTAGGAAATGACTATTCACCCACCCCCTAGGTGACATATTTGTTCTTTCATTCAGGAAACCAAGTAACTTGATTTTTACTGAGTACACACATTGGATACTTTCCTTTGAGTGGTCTCCAGGAACTTGCAGATGCACTGTATATACACTGTGAGAGTTGTTCCTAACCATCCTTTTGTGATGTTGTGTGATTTTTGTGAGATCCAAGTGTTTAGTTGAGAGACTTAGAGATAAGGAGACCAAGACAACAAACCGAAGCATTGAACACTTGTGGCAAGTAAAAAAACTCAAAGAATTTATCACTCTAGGAAGTGGAGTCTCCCGACAAGCATCCAAGTTCATGGAAGGCTGCACACATGTTCAGTTTGAGATCATAATCTTGAAGTTCATTTTGAAAAGGGGGGTTTTCCTCTATTTTAAGCCAACTCGTGAAAACTAGGCTACCCAGTTTTACATGGGTTTAAGCCAACCATGTGTTTATATTCACTACTACAGAAAGTTCATCACCGCCAGTTCTAGACCCCCTTCACCGATGGTTTTGGCCCCCGTTGGTAAAAGTCGTTGGTGTCCATCACCATCGGTTTCGAACCGTCGGTGGTATTTTACACTCCCACCCGTCTGGGCACCTAACCGGCAGTGTTGATAGAAACATCTATGACGGTCTGGTAGACCATTCGGCCATGATAATGGGAATATCAACACTGGTTCAGTGTTGTCTCAAATAGGTCCTTCTTCCTCCTCTGGAAGCACACAGCCATGGCAACCATGGCTACATAGGGGAGGAGCTGGTCGATCGGGATGGGTGGGCGGCCAGCAGCAGCTAGCGCACGGCGGCGCTAGCCAGCGCCTGTGGGCCAATGGCACACCGGTTTGGGGAGTGCAGGGTTGGCATCAGCCGACTAGAGCTGCGCATAGGGGATGAGCTTATTAGGCAGCTAGGCCTCGTTGGGGGAGCATCGGGTGGCCGTGGAGGACTCACTTGGGCCACGCTAGGTGGAGCGCGAGGGCCTAGGTCTAGGACAGAAGCGCTAGGCCTAAGAGGTGTGAAAGTGCATCTAGCCCTTTAGTGGGTTTTGGATGATTGAATGACAACGTGATTAAAGGACTAACCTGTTTGCTAAGTGTGAACAGGTAATAGGTTATCTCACAGGCACTTAATGAAAGCCAAAATGATGTGTTGTTGTATAAACAATCTAGTTCAAGCACAAGACAACAATGCAAATGGAATTCATGTGAAGGCTTATTTCTTGTGGGATTTCCATGTACTATGTGAAAGCAAGCTCGTGATTATTAGTTAATGAGACATGAGGGATTGCATATGGAATGGTCTCATATTTGAAGCTTTCTAAATAAAAATGAAAAAGATAACAATACATATGAATGGATGATTCAACAACAAGATGTGACTTGATGGCTTGAGATGGTGAAGATAGCAAGGAAAGGCTTCGAGGTACTAAGCAAGGGTGAAGGGCAAGCGATGGCTTGGCGGCCGAAGAACCTAGCTAGGGTGAAGAAGAAAGTACTTGCATTTAGTTGAGGTACTAATCAAGCTAAGATGGTCATATTGATGTGAAGGATCAAATCTATGATGAAGTATTTGATGGAAGTGACTTGATACATTTGGGATTATTCAAACTTGATGAATGGAATCAAGTCACATGCTCAAGATGGCTATGCTCAAGTGAAAAGATCAACATCAACATGTTAGCACCCTTACTTGATGAAGATTGGAAGGGACGGCATCAATTCAAATAGAACAACTCAAGTGGTACAAATTCATATTTCCATTTATCTTGAGTTTAATAGGTATGCCGTACTATTAAGAGGGATGCATCATGTTGATAGATAATGTTTCATAAGTGCTCAAGCCAACCCATGTGAGTTTTGAGTATTTGAGCGACAAAAGAGCTAACTGATTTGTTGCTGGTCTGGCAATACCGGACATGTCCGGTATTTGTCCAGCAGCAGTAAAACTGTTGTTCTCGGGTTGGTTCGTTGGGAGTTCCGACATAGGTCGGGAGTTCCGACGGTCGGGAGTCCCGGCATGGGTCAGGAGTTCCGACGTGTCGCACTTCGACCGACTTGGAGGGTTCACTGTCCTGGTCATACCGGACGTGTCCGGTATGGATGACCAGAAGCCAACGGCTAGTTTTCAAAAGCCGTGAGGGTCGGGAGTTCCGACGTAAGTCGGGAGTTCCGACGGTTGGGAGTTCCGACATATGTCGGGAGTTCTGACACCTCACTAACTTTAACTCAGTTACATGTTTTTCAAAATTACTGAGGGTCGGGGGTTTCGACTTGAGTCAGGAGTTCCGACGGTCAGAAGTCCCGGCGTTCTTCGGGAGTTCCGACGCCTCACAACTTCACTGTAACTTAGTTACCATTGGTGCAGTATGAGTCATACCGGACGTGTCCGGTATGCATACCGGACGTGTCCGGTATTGCAACGGCTATAAAACGGCTAGTTTTTCAAGGGGGCTATAAATACCCCCAAGCCTCCACCTTTGGAGGCTGCTGATTCTGCTGAGATAGACACACGTTTTTGAGCCTTGCCAACTCTCCTAAACCCTCTCTTAGTGAGTGTGTGATCCAAATTGCAAAATCAATTTGTGGGTTAAGAGAGAATTTGAAAAAGAGAGCAAGCCACCACTTGAGCACTTGTGCATATTGTCAATCTCGTGATTCGCATTTGTTACTCTTGGACTCTTCGGTCCTAGACAGCTAGGCGTCGCCGGAGAGCAACCGAGAGATTGTGGTTGCTTCGGAAAGTTTGTAACGGTCGATTCTGCCGCCTCGGAATCAAATTAGTGGAAGGAGGAAAAGGAGTTGGAAAAGACTCCGGCTAGAGTGACCTTCGTGGTACCCTCTAGGGCTGACCTTCGCTGGGTCGCCCGTAGCCCCCTCAACGGAGAGTAGGACTCGAACGAGTCCGAACTTCGGTAAAACAAATATCGTGTCTAAATTCGCATTTCATTTGATATTTGTGTTGCTTTAGCTATTCTACAGATACTCTATGTGTATTACTATCTCTAATAGTTTCCTGCAGTTTGGATTGAAGATAGAAATCAAAAGGAGCAAATTCGGGGCTATTCCACTAAAGTCGTGAATACCGGACACGTCCGGTATACCTACCGGACACGTCCGGTATTAGCCCCTACGCCAAACTAAATTGTATTGTGTTCTAACTTTTTGGTTGTAGGTGTTTGGCTCCTAGATTCTTTTAGTATCTTTTATACACTCTGTGGCTAACTTGTGAGGGGTGGTACTACTCGTTATTTGGAGTTTCCATTTTGGAAACTCTCTTTACTTATCGTTTCCGCATTTAAAGGTGTTAATTTTCAGAAACGCCTATTCACCCCCCCTCTAGGCGGCATCCTAGGTCCTTTCAATTGGTATCGGAGCAAGGTTCTCACCTAAAGCTTCATCGCCGTGAGAAAAGGATGTCGACGCCTATCGAGTTGGAGCCGGTGCTTCTCCAAAATGATGGTTCAAACTTTCTACCTTGGTCAATTCATGTACTCAATTCTTTTAGACATATTAGTCCTATTGTTGAGCATATTGTGTTTGCAAGCATACCTCTTCCTATAGTTGATTGGAGCAACTATAAGAATTTATCAAAAGAGGAAGAGATATGCGTGCAACTCAGTGCTCAAGCTATTAATATCATTTTGAGTACATTGAGTGCAGAGGTTCAAGATGAGGCAATATTCAATGGACAACCACCTCCGGAGAGTGCTCATCTCATTTGGACCAAACTCGTTGAGTTATATGGAGAATCCAAATGCGATGATGCACTTGAGGTCGAGTCAATGGAAAGTATGTCCATTGTGTCTTCATGCAGCAAAGAAGCCTCACAAGACCTCTTGAGCACTGAGCCGGAGCAAGAAGTGCAAGCAGCACATGACGTGCTGTCTACCTACACATACCGGACGTGTCCGGTATGCCTACCGGACGTGTCCGGTATGGCCGAGGCAGCAGACCAGCAAGCAGCTGTTTGCAGCGATGCTCAAGCCCGATGGCGAACAAGTGATGAGTCAACCTCAGTATCTCATGATACTCATCACTTGTGTCTGATGGCCAAGAAAAGCAAGAAGAAGAATAACAAGAAAGATCAAGAAAAGGAGAAAGCACAAGTAGATGATCAAGATAAGAGTGATATTCAAGTTGAAGACAACTACAACCTTGATCATCTCAACCATAAAGATAAGTTCATCATCATGAAGATAGTTGAAAAGAATGATGAGCTTGAAGAAGAGATTGAGAAGCAAGAGCAATCACTTCAAAATCAAGAAAAGTTTCTCATATCCAAATTGCAAGAGCTAAAGGCAATAAATGAGAGGTATGAAAAATTGTCAATTGAGCATGCTTTAGTTACTAACTCCTCTTCTAGTGTTTCACAACTAGAGAAGGAAAACTTTGAGCTCAAGGCAAGGCTAGATGAACTATCAAGCAAGTATAATGAGCTACAAGCAAATTATGTTCATCTAAAGTGCTCTCATGAGGAAGTAGTAGAATCAAGCATCATGCTTGAGGTGGCTCATGAGGTTGTGATTACATCGGTAAAATTCTCTCAACCTCTCACACATCCGCTCACTAGTACACCATCTCAATTAAATATTTCTTGTACTAATGAATGTGCTACTCAAGCAAGCCAATCTTCGATTGAGCTAAATCTTATAGAAAACATAGAGCTCAAAGAAGAAGTGCAAAGATCAAAGAAAGATGTGATTCGATTGAAGGGTAAGGAGAAAGCACAACCTTCTCAAGATAACCGTGATAACATGGTGAAGAAGCTTGAGAAGGGTTCAAACCTTGCTTCCTCCAAAGCCCAACAAAAGAATCACATCTCAAGCAAGGCCAACACAACCAAGAGCAAGAAACATGGAAAAAGGATGTGCTATGGTTGTGGATTGTATGGACATGAGTGGGCTATGTGTCCACACAAGAGTTGGGCCGACAAAGTTGAAGCCGCCAATCAAAAGGCTTCTACCAAGAAATGCCCAATGTACATAGAAGGAAGAAAGGAAGCCCAAGTTGCAACTAGAAGATGCTATGGGTGCAATGAGATGGGCCACAAGGTTGACAGATGTCCATACAAGCAAATCAAGCATAGAGCACACAAAGGCCGCATATGCTATGCTTGTAGAAGAAAAGGGCATCTAAGCTATGAATGCCCAAATGGTAAAACTCCTAAGCCAAACACATTTGTTTATAATGATATGCTTAGGAAGACCACAAATGGAGTTAGCACTAGTAAGGTGATGTGTTCACCACAAACTAATGCTAAAGCCATTTGGGTGCCTAAGCACTTATTGACTAACTCAAAAGGACCCAACAAGAGTTGGGTACCAAAGTGTGCTTAGGTTAATGATGTAGGTACTTGGTGATGGGATGAAGGCTTCGGGGTGGTTGAGCAAGCAAATTGACAATATTCACTCAATCTATCAACCAATTCTTATCATAATCTCTTATATGGTTGACCCAAAGATAATTCAATGAACATCTCATATATTTCATCCTCACCATTGGTAACAAGTACCTAAACCTTGTAGGATAGCCACTTTGTTCGTTTCGTGTTCTATAGTTCACAAATAGGTACATTTGTGAAATAATGAAAGTGGCTAATAAGATTAAATTAAAAGGAATTCTACTTTGCCATATGATGCTTTTAACGGCTCTCTAGTAAAGCAATTCATTTGTTAAGATGCAAGTTTACAATAAATACTAGAGCTAAAATTACAAGCTGTAAATTAATTGGTTCTGTCCTGAACCTATCGGACGTGTCCGGTATTACTATCGGACGTGTCCGGTATGGCCAAGGACAGAAAGTCAGTGCTTCTGTTCTGTGTATTCCGGACGTGTCCGGTATGCCTACCGGACGTGTCCGGTATTACAAGAACCAGAACACTAATTGGATTCCAATTGTTTTTTTCATATACGTTCATATATCACAAATTCACAAAGAAGCTTGTGATTTATTAAATCTAAGTGGATTGTGAGCATCTCCCGAACTTAATTTTAAATATGGCAATTTTTATTTAGTTTATGGTCAAAATAGAAAATTGACTCCCAAATTCTTAAAAGAATAAAAGTGCTTGTTGTAAGTCATTCAAAATACTTGAAGCACTTATTTAGGGGGAGCTAAATTTCTATTTTGCACCATTGTGGACTAACAAATTTATCTAGCACTCTTTGTAGTCCTTTGGATGAAAAATTGAATTTATATCAAGCATGATTACTTGGCAATCAAGGTCAACATAAAGATTGTCATGCCATGTATCTTCTTAGTGGTATTCTTGTGGGCTCAAGGCAAAGGTATGTTTTTACATACATGTATTGTAAGTGCATCTAAGGCCCTTTACATGTTAGAATGTGCATTTGTGTGACATAGGAGAGATGTTTTTCAAAACCCATAACTAGCATGTGTAGGTGGTGTGAATTTGAAAAACTATTTGAATCTTGGTCTTTGCGACCTAGCCCTGTCATGTGGTGATTATAGCTCTCCTTGATTGTTTGATCGGCTAATCACACATGACATGGTTTTCTTAAGTCCACAATCTACTTTATCTCACTTTATCTCTCTCAAGCAAGCAAATTATTGTTTATGCCATATATTTGGAAGAGAGAAAATAAATTGATGGCATTCGATAAGAAAAGTGATAGTACTCGGTTTGGATCAAGATCATACACCTTTTTGGACTGAGCAACAACAGAGAAAGGGATTCGAAGAGACAAAACACATTTTGGAATAATTTGGGCCAGCCCATGAATACCGGACGTGTCCGGTATGCTACCGGATGTGTCCGGTATGAGCGGGACTATAAAAACAGAAGTACCCCTTTGTCCTAGACTTGTCTGTCTCCTTCCAAACAAACCAGCCGACGCCCTTCTTCCCACCTAGGGTGACCAAGGATTTCACCAAGGAAAAGAGAGAGAGGGAGATTGCATTGGAGAAGGCTTGGATCAAGGATTGAAAGCCCGTGGATTTGGATTTCACATCGCTCTCTCTTCTCTTCTCTTAAGGTACCCTAATCACGGACCTCGTCCGATCTACATGGTCAATGCATGATTTTAAAATTCCTTCGGTGATTATGCTGCATTGGTGATGGAGAAGCAATGCCCAAAGTTTGGTATTAATCCGTGTTGGTTTGAATCAAGGAACCCTGGTTAGGGTTGCTGGTCGCCCATACCGGACATGTCCGGCATGCTACCGGATGTGTCCAGTATGACACAGCAGAGCAGGCTCTCTGCTTCCTTTGATTCAATGCTATCCTAGAATTGTTGATTAGGCACAGTTTCTTCTGTATCTATGTTTTGCAAACCTTGTGACAATGGTGTGTCGAGGTGATTGTAAAACCTTGGATAAAAGAATCTATGTCTAATTACAATTCAAGAATTAGCTATGGGCATGTATCTAAAATTCTTTGGAAATCTTTGGATACAGGACAGCTGCCATGAGTGGACGACAGGAGCCGAGGTCCAAGCACAGGCATGATCCAGCACTTGAGAAGTACAAGAAGGCGAGACAGGATATGCATCCTGGATTTCAGCCGACCAGCAGGAGGTCCACCAAGGCTGCCTCTAGTGCAGCAGCTCAGTATGCAGAGGGGTCCGGGAGCTCTTCTTCTGACACAGACACTGATGAGTTCAGAGTGGAGTCTAGAGATGAAAGAAAGAGGAAGAGCACTGACAGAGGATCAGATGGTGACAGCTCAGATGAGGAGCAGGAGATTGAGGAGGAGGAGTCAGTTCCTCCAGTTCAGCACCAGCCTGGTTAGGGGATGCATTATGGTCTTCTTGAGACACGTCTGCCCAATGTGCCCTCCTATGTTCCCAGAGTTGACTACAGGGGAAAGGGTATGACCAGGAAGGCTAGAGATGAGCGAAGGGTTGATCCGAGGAGCTTACCTAAGGTTTAGTACGATCACCGCTTCCAGACAGCCTTTCACTTGGACTTCTACTCCAGTGTGATTCTTACCAGGAACCCAGTAATTGCCAGGTCTCAGTGGATTGACTGGCAATATATTAGAGAGTTGTAGAAGGCCTTAGTTGATCATGCTATTGCCATCTGCCAGAGCATAGGAGTTTATGAGATCATGGAGTTCCAGCATGACTAGAACACAGAGGTAGTAGCTCAGTTCTATGCTACTCTGTTCGTTGAGGAGGATGAGAGGCGGATGCACTGGATGCTTGAGGGCCAGTGGTACAGTGTTGACTATGATGTATTTGCCGCCCACCTTGGCTTCTCTGAGGATGATCTCCAGAGGGACAGGATTCACACCGAGCAGGTGTTACCCCCTGAGCAGCTTGCATATATGTATCCTCCTGGTGGTGAGAGAGGAGCTGTGGGGAAGGTTCTAGGTCTTCACCCTACCTACAGGTACCTGGACAGGATGTTCAGGAAGACTATTGACTGCAAGGGTGGAGACAAGGGCACCATTGCTGATTACTCCAGGAACCTACTCCACAGGATGGCACCTGATGCTCGGCCCTTCAGCGTGTTTGACTTTATTTGGTCCGAGATCAGGAGTGTTGGAGAGAGGCCCCTCAAGGGCTATGGTTTTGCTCCTTATATCATGCATATGATTGAGCAGGTGACAGGGCACACATTTGAGAGTGATAAGATTCACAAGGCCTTGAAGATTATTGCAGATTTGCTTGAGACAGGGTTACCTCTAGCAGGACCAGGAGGAGCAGCAGCAGCAGCACTAGAGGCAGATGCACCTGAGAGTGGTGCACCAGCAGGAGCTTCACTTTCTCCACGTGCTCCTTCATGTTCTACTTCACGCCGTGGCAGTCCTCCTTCGCCTATCCGCAGGCTTTTTAGCTCCATATTTGGGATGTGCCGTGACATCTAGACTAGGCAGCAGAAGGAGAGGGAGGCTAGAAGGAAGGACACTCGGACTTTGAAGCAAATTGCTTCTAATCTTGAGCTTGATCCTCCTAGGTCTCCTCTATCAGATGAGGCAGCTAGTGAGCCTGAGACTGAGGAGCAGCAGCAGGCTAGATATGATAGAGAGTATGTTGAGTTCATACAGCGACAGCAGCAGCAGCAGGCACCTGAGCACCCTGACACTCTACCACTTCAGGCTCGTGTGCCTACTCACTCTCAGCCACGTCCCAGCACTGCCGACGACTATGCTTCAGATTGGTGGAGTGACTTGACAGGTGGTGGCGGCTACTACGGCTCTGGTGGCTATGACCCATCTGGTGCCGGTGGTTCTCGTCCGGCTGGTGTTACCCGCTCTGATGACGAAGATGCAGGGAGAGATGATGATGATGATGAGTGATGCCAGAGATTAGTGACAGCTTGTAGCCCCTTTGTCCTTAGTATGTCATTGTTGGACTTTTGTGGTGATAGATGACAAAGGGGGAGAGAGACTGATTAAAGCTTCAGGATAGTTTCATTTGCTTATCTTTGTACCTGAAGATATGTACTGCAGGCTGTAGTTTGTTTCTGAGCTTCATTGATGTATCTTGGATTTGAGATAGATTGTATCATGTGAGAGATGAGACTTACTTATGCTTTATCTATGTATCTCTTGAGACATGATCTTTATCTATATATATCAGTGGTTTCTGGACTTGAGAAAATTTGTAATGAGTGCTATGTGTGAATTACATGTGTCATATTTATTTTCATAAGGACTATGCATGCTAGAATGAAAATATTTGATGTGATGCCTTTATATTTATTCTTGTATGATATATCTTGTCATGTGCATCACGGTTTGTCTTTGTCACACACACATGCACTCCACGGATGCAATGATTTAGGGGGAGTCTCCTATTTGTTTTAGTATGTGCAATTGATATTTGAGGTCATTTTGTGGATTCTAATCATAAGCACATATTAAGGGGGAGCATCTCATAAATCATTGAACCCAAAAGTTTAAATGTTTATATCATTTTGTAAGCTTTAATCAAGTTGTCATCAATCACCAAAAAGGGGGAGATTGAAAGTGCATCTAGCCCTTTAGTGGGTTTTGGATGATTGAATGACAACGTGATTAAAGGACTAACCCGTTTGCTAAGTGTGAACAGGTAATAGGTTATCTCACAGGCACTTAATGAAAGCCAAAATGATGTGTTGTTGTATAAACAATCTAGTTCAAGCACAAGACAACAATGCAAATGGAATTCATGTGAAGGCTTATTTCTTGTGGGATTTCCATGTACTATGTGAAAGCAAGCTCATGATTATTAGTTAATGAGACATGAGGGATTGCATATTGAATGGTCTCATATTTGAAGCTTGCTAAATAAAAATGAAAAAGATAACAATACATATGAATGGATGATTCAACAACAAGATGTGACTTGATGGCTTGAGATGGTGAAGATAGCAAGGAAAGGCTTCGAGGTACTAAGCAAGGGTGAAGGGCAAGCGACGGCTTGGCGGCCGAAGAACCTAGCTAGGGTGAAGAAGAAAGTACTTGCATTTAGTTGAGGTACTAATCAAGCTAAGATGGTCATATTGATGTGAAGGATCAAATCTATGATGAAGTATTTGATGGAAGTGACTTGATACATTTGGGATTATTCAAACTTGATGAATGGAATCAAGTCACATGCTCAAGATGGCTATGCTCAAGTGAAAAGATCAACATCAATATGTTAGCACCCTTACTTGATGAAGATTGGAAGGGACGGCATCAATTCAAAAAGAACAACTCAAGTGGTACAAATTCATATTTCCATTTATCTTGAGTTTAATAGGTATGCCGTACTATTAAGAGGGATGCATCATGTTGATAGATAATGTTTCATAAGTGCTCAAGCCAACCCATGTGAGTTTTGAGTATTTGAGTGACAAAAGAGCTAACTGGTTTGTTGCTGGTCTGGCAATACCGGACATGTCCGGTATTCATACCGGACGTGTCCGGTATTTGTCCAGCAGCAGTAAAACTGTTGTTCTCGGGTTGGTTCGTCGGGAGTTCCGACATAGGTCGGGAGTTCCGACGGTCGGGAGTCCCGGCATGGGTCGGGAGTTTCGACGTGTCGCACTTCGACCGACTTGGAGGGTTCACTGTCCTGGTCATACCGGACGTGTCCGGTATTCATACCGGACGTGTCTGGTATGGATGACTAGAAGCCAACGGCTAGTTTTCAAAAGCCGTGAGGGTCGGGAGTTCCGACGTAAGTCGGGAGTTCCGACGGTCGGGAGTTCCGACATATGTCGGGAGTTCCGACACCTCACTAACTTTAACTCAGTTACATGTTTTTCAAAATTACTGAGGGTCGGGGGTTTCGACTTGAGTCAGGAGTTCCGACGGTCGGAAGTCCCGGCGTTCTTCGGGAGTTCTGACGCCTCACAACTTCACTGTAACTTAGTTACCGTTGGCGCAGTATGAGTCATACCGGACGTGTCCGGTATGCATACCGGACGTGTCCGGTATTGCAACGGCTATAAAACGGCTAGTTTTTCAAGGGGGCTATAAATACCCCCAAGCCTCCACCTTTGGAGGCTGTTGATTCTGCTGAGATAGACACACGTTTTTGAGCCTTGCCAACTCTCCTAAACCCTCTCTTAGTGAGTGTGTGATCCAAATTGCAAAATCAATTTGTGGGTTAAGAGAGAATTTGAAAAAGAGAGCAAGCCACCACTTGAGCACTTGTGCATATTGTCAATCTCGTGATTCACATTTGTTACTCTTGGACTCTTCGGTCCTAGACGGCTAGGCGTCGCCGGAGAGCAACCGAGAGATTGTGGTTGCTTCGGAAAGTTTGTAACGGTCGATTCCGCCGCCTCGGAATCAAATTAGTGGAAGGAGGAAAAGGAGTTGGAAAAGACTCCGGCTAGAGTGACCTTCGTGGTACCCTCTAGGGCTGACCTTCGCTGGGTCGCCCGCAATCCCCTCAACGGAGAGTAGGACTCGAACGAGTCCGAACTTCGGTAAAACAAATATCGTGTCTAAATTCGCATTTCATTTGATATTTGTGTTGCTTTAGCTATTCTGCAGATACTCTGTGTGTATTACTATCTCTAATAGTTTCCTGCAGTTTGGATTGAAGATAGAAATCAAAAGGAGCAAATTCGGGGCTGTTCCACTGAAGTCGTGAATACCGGACACGTCCGGTATACCTACCGGACACGTCCGGTATTAGCCCCTGCGCCAAACTGAATTGTATTGTGTTCTAACTTTTTGGTTGCAGGTGTTTGGCTCCTAGATTCTTTTAGTATCTTTTATATACTCTGTGGCTAACTTGTGAGGGGTGGTACTACTCGTTATTTGGAGTTTCCATTTTGGAAACTCTCTTTACTTATTGTTTCCGCATTTAAAGGTGTTAATTTTTAGAAACGCCTATTCACCCCCCCTCTAGACGGCATCCTAGGTCCTTTCAAGGTGCCATGACGGCCGTGTCGGGGCCAGGAGGGGTGTTAGGGACCAATACTAGGGTACCCGGAGAGACAGAGCTAATAACCATCAACGTTGATTCATCCGAGCAGTCAAGAGCGCGACTACAGCTCTTGCCAACCCCAAGTATGCAAGCTCCACCTCGTACAGCCTCTGAGGGCCGGTTTCACCTCGCCCAACCTCCGAGGGCTAGTTCCGCATCGCCTGACCTCCGAGAGCTGGCTCTGCCTCGCCCGACCTATGAGGACAGGGCTCCGCCTCACCCGACCCTTGGGTTCGTGCTCCACCTCGCCCGACCCTCGGGTCCGTGCTCTGCCTCACAGGATCCCTGAGGGCCGGCTCTGCCTCACCCAACCTTCGAGGGCTGGCTCCGCCTCGCCCAACCTCTGAGGTTAGGTCTCCGCTTCGCCCAACCCATGGGTCCACGCTCCACCTCGCTTGACCCTCGGGTCCGCGCTCTGCCTCGCCCGATCCCTGAGGGCCGGCTCCACCTCGCCCGACCCTCGGGTCTGTGCTCCGCATCGCCCGATCCCTGAGGGCCAGCTTCGCCTCGCCCGACCATCGAGGGCTGGCTTTGCCCTGCCTGACCCTTGGGTCCACGCTCCAGCTCGCCCGACCCTCGGGTCCGCGCTCCGCCTCGCCCGATCCCTGAGGGCGGACTCTGCCTCGCCTGACACCAAGGCCGCGGGCTCTACCTCGCTCGACCCTTGGGTTTGTGCTCTGCCTCGCCCGGCCTCTAGGGATGAACTCCGCCTCGC